>NW_027174692.1:0-133977 GCF_000390325.3 Nicotiana tomentosiformis
TAGATCACGCCGTAAGTTAGTCGACGTAAATCCAAGAAGAGATTATCTTTGAGATGATAAAAAGTTAATCCTATTGGTCTTAAACGATACAAGGGTGTATAAGAGTGGTTAACAAGTATTTGAAGTTAAACGAATCAAGGATGTTGTAACCCGTATTTTCGGGTAATACTAGAGGTGATTAATTATCCCAAGAGGTCATGTTTTAATGTATTTGAATCATATAATATCCGTAGTCTTGAAGTCAAGCGAGTTATGAAACAAAAGTCGATAAAAGTTGTCGCAACTTACGTTTATAATTTTACTTAAACTTTAGGTCAAATGTTACTACATTTTTCTCCCAATGTACTTGGAATTATGGGGAGATCTACCTATTAAATTGAAGATCTATGAGTCTAGTTTCCAACGCATTAAACCATTTGTCGATACGATCTCGGAATAGAGAGATATTCGCGTTTTTGCGAGAGTGCGCCAAGCTGCTCTCTATGGGGCCCACAAAGGCGGTTTAAGACATATGGACATATATAAGATACCTCAACCGCGTTTAAAGTCATTATTTTTCAGTATATTCAGACCTTATAACCCTAACAATAGTCTCTCAAGGTTCTCTCATGATCCAAGACCCAAACAAAGGGCAAACAACACAAATCAAATGTCGGGAATCCCGTGGCGCTAGTAAGTTTCTTGTTCTTCTTGTTGTTGCTGATTTTTTGTTGTTCCAGCTCGTGTGGGAGGTTGTTTTAAGTGTTTTATGTTCTGTAAATACACCTTCAAGTTTTTAATATCAACCCTAGGTGATTTCAAGTCTTCTAAAGTAATTCTAGTGCCGAAAAACCCGAATTAATTGCTAGTTTCGCTTCCTTGTTCTTGTGGCAGAATTGAAGGGATATTTCGTGGAAAATTAAGGTCAAATTGGAGTTGTTCTTTCTGTTTAAAGGTAAGGAACCTCTTACTCTATATATATTTAAGATTATCCAAGTTGCAGCTAAGTCGTTGAAGCTAGAACTTGTGAAATATATATCGAAAGGCTTGGTAGTAATGTTGTTGGTTGGTGGACTATTTTGGAGGCTCAATATGATTATTAATGATGTTGTTTGGGCTGTTTGGTGATTGTATTGACTTGTGGGAAGTCATATAAATAGGGGAGGTGCTGTCCGTTTCATCGTAAAATAGGTTGTGGTCGATACATAATAGTTACGACGCTTAAACGATAATGATAGTGTCATTTGTCTTATTGTAGACTAAGGAGTCGTGACATTTGCATAGCTTGAGGTTGGGCAGTATATACAAGGTATGTGAGGCTATCCCCTTCATTCTTTTGCACGACTCCGATTGTACATAATGTAATGAACGAGCTCCCAAAGATACTCTACTCTTAGAAGCTAGCAGTACTTACATTGCTGCCCTTCTTATGAAACGATTGATATTGATGTTACTTCTCTTATTCTTATATTATCAATGTTGTTGGTAGTTCCTGATTCTTATAAGATTCTTGATGAAGAGTTAATCCTAATAACGTGTACGAAGGATACCGACCTTACGTCACTCCGAAAGGTTCAAAATGTGATTCCAATGAGTCCAGCATGCATCATATATATGTATCTATTTTACTCTACCGAGCCATGCTATAGTCGGCCGGGTATGGCACCTATTGTGCAACCACTGATCAGTTGGGTTTTACCGAGCTCCACGTGGCCGGGTACGATTCTACCGAGCCCTATGATGGCCGGGTACGTTTTACCGAGCCTATTATGGCCGGGTACGATATGATGATGGTGATGCCCACAAAGGCGTATGTTTTAAAAGTTTATGTATATATATGTATGTATCATGTATTTCATGTCAGTAGCCCTCAGAGGTACCCAGATGTCACAGGTTGTATATTCTCTATCCCTGTTTACATTACTGTTCTCACTTATGTTTTCCTGCCTTACATACTCAGTACTTTATTCGTACTGACGTCCTTTTTATTTGTGGACGCTGCATGTCATGCTGCAGGTCCTGATAGACGGGTAGACGTAGCTCCCCCATCACAGTAGGCTACCGGTTCAGCGGTTATTGGCGAGATCCCTTCTCCGGACTTGCCATGGTCTTGGTATGCATTTTTGTTATAGACATTATGGGTATGTCGGGGCCCTGTTCCGGCAATGTTGTAGCATTTATGTTCTTTTAGAGGCTCATAGATAGGTGTCGACTTATGTATGGTTTAGAATGCCTTGTCGGCTGATTTTTGTTGTATAGTCTTTCATGGCAGCATGGTAGCTCGTACCTTATATATAGTTTCTTGACAGTCTTGTCGTCCCATGTTATGTATGTTCATGACATTATCTTTCATTGTTGGATGTTCATGATCCATGTCTACTATTTATATTGATCTTGTCGGCCCTTAAAGATAATAAGAAAGGTTAGATAAAATGTACGTTGGTGCTCGACAAGTATGGCCCGGGTGCTAGTCATGACCCTCCAATTGGGTCGTGACAAACTTGGTATCAGAGCAAGGTCTGTCCTAGGGGTTGTCTATGAGCCGTGTCTAGTAGAGTTTTGATTATGGATGTGTAGCACGCCACATTTATAATCAGGAGGCTACGTGACATCTAGGGTTGTTACCTTTCTTCCTGAATCTAGATCGTGCGTAGAGTTGAGTCGTAAGTGTTCATATATAATATTCACCTTATTTTCTTTCAGCGATGCCTTCGACTAGGAAGCAAGCGATTAGTAAACGGCTTGATACAGCTATGGGAGAGGGTAACATTCAGGTGCCTCCAGCCAGAGCAGGCCAAAGTGAGGCTCAGAGTGAGATGCCGTCTCATACCTCTCCGTCTCCTCCAGAGGATATTAGGAGGCACCTAGTACATCCAGTTCCTCCGTCTGGAACTACAGACCACGATATGCACAGTGCGGTGCAATTGTTGACTAGCTTGGTAGCTGCTCAGGCTCAGAAGCAGAATACCGGTGCTGCTGATAAATCGGTTAGTGCGAGAGTTCGTGATTTTATTAATCTAGACCATCCAGTGTTTACCGGATCAGACCCCAAGGAGGACCCACAAACATTTATTGATCAGGTTCATCGTACATTGCGGTTTATGCATGCTAGTGATACGGAGGCAGTAGAGTTGGCTTCTTATCGGTTACGGGATTTAGCGATTTTCTGGTATGATAGTTGGGAGAGATCCAGGGGTCCGAACGCTCCTCCAGCCGTGTGGAAGGAATTTTCTGAGGCCTTTCTTCATCACTACTTGCCAGTTGAGATACGACGAGCTAGAGCTGATAAGTTCTTGAACCTTCGACAGGGTAATATGAGTGTACGAGAGTATAGTATATAGTTTGATTCTTTAGCAAGGTATGCTCCCCATATGGTGTCCGAGATGAGTGATAGGGTGCATCTGTTTGTGAACGGGTTGGGACCACATCTGATAAATGAGTGCACAACAGCCTCCTTGGCAGAGGGCATGGATATTTCCCATATTCAGGTTTATGCCCAGACCCTAGAGGATCGTAAGTGCCAGCAAAGGGCAGATAGGGAGCAGGATAGGGGCCAGCATAAGAGGGCGAGATTTGCAGGGTATTCTGATGAGTTCAGAGGCAGTATCAGGCCCCAATCTTCGAGGAGTTCGGCTCCACCTGTAGCTAGTGCTCCTCCACAGTTTTAGAGGCCTCGGTATGATCGATTTATCTATTCTGGTTCAGGTCAGAGTTCGAGGGCATCAGGCTCACAATTTCATAGAGATACTAGTCAGATGAGACCCCCAACACCTCGTTGTGATCAGTGCGGCAAGGCCCACTTTGGACTATGCCGTCGAGGTTCCGATGCGTGCTATTCTTGTGGACAGCGTGGCCATATGATGCGAGATTGTCCTAACAGAGGAGGTGGTGGTATGGCTCAATCGACTGGATCTGTGTCTGGTTCTTCCTTATCAGTTCGACCTCCAGCACAAGGTTTTCAACAGTCGACAGGTCGTGGTAGAGGTAGAGGTTCAGTGTCGAGTTCGATTGGTGCTCAAAATCGAACCTATGCTCTAGTAGGTCGACAAGATCTCGAGTCGTCTCCGGATGTTGTTACAGGTATATTGTCTGTGTTTTCTTATGATGTATATGCGCTAATTGATCCAGGATCTACCTTATCATATGTTACACCCTTTGTGGCTAATAAGTTTGGCATTGAACCTGAATTGATAAGTAAACCACTTGCGGTATCCACTCCGATAGGAGATTCTGTGATTGCTAGAAGGGTATATAAAGGTTGCACTGTGATGATTTGTAGTCGTCAAACCTCGGCAAATTTATTTGAGTTAGAAATGGTTGATTTCGATGTGATAATGGGAATGGACTGGTTGGCCTCATGCTATGCAAATGTTGACTGTCGTACGAAGATGGTTAGGTTTCAGTTTCCTTGTGAACCCGCCATTGAATGGAAGGGGAACATTGCTACGCCGAAAGGTAGGTTTATTTCCTATCTTAAGGCAAGGAAGATGATCTCAAAAGGTTACATTTATCATCTTGTTCGCGTTAGGGATGCGGAGGCGAAGCCGCCTACTCTACAATTAATCCTCGTGGTCAATGAATTTCCAGATGTTTTCCCAGATGAACTCCCAGGCCTTCCTCCTGAAAGGGAGATTGAGTTTAGCATTGATGCATTGCCTGACACTCAACCGATCTCTATCCCTCCATACAGGATGGCCCCGGACAGAGTTGCGAGAGTTGAAGGCGCAGTTGAAGGACTTGCTGGATAAGGGTTTCATTAGGCCTAGCACTTCACCTTGGGGTGCGCCAGTCTTGTTCGTGCGGAAGAAAGATGGGTCGTTAAGGATGTGTATCGATTATCGACAGTTGAATAAGTTTACAATAAAGAACAAGTATCCACTTCCAAGAATTGATGACCTGTTTGACCAACTCCAGGGTGCCAAGTATTTCTCCAAGATTGACTTGCGTTCAGGGTATCATCAGGTGAGGGTTAAGGAGAAGGATATTCCAAAGACGGCCTTCCGGACAAGATATGGGCATTTTGAGTTCTTGGTGATGTCGTTCGGGCTAACAAATGCCCCAGCAGCTTTTATGGATCTCATGAATAGTGTATTCAGGCCCTATCTTGATGTGTTCGTGATCGTATTCATTGATGACATTCTGGTGTATTCTCGTTCGGAGGCGGAACATGCGGGCCACTTGCGGATAGTATTACAGACCCTTCAGGATCATAAGTTATATGCTAAGCTCTCTAAATGTGAATTCTGGCTGAACTCAGTAGCATTCCTTGGCCATGTGATATCTGATGAGGGTATTAGTGTCGACACTCAGAAGATCGATGCAGTGAAGAATTGGTCGAGACCTACAACACCGTCAGAATTCCGTAGCTTCCTGGGGCTAGCAGGATACTATAGGCAGTTTGTAGAAGGGTTTTCCTCTATATCAGCACCATTGACTAAGTTAACACAGAAAGCTACCAAGTTCCAGTGGTCTGATGCTTGTGAACATAGTTTTCAGGAGCTAAAGAATCGATTGACATCCGCGCCAGTGCTCACTCTCCCAGAAGGAACAGAAGGTTATGTGGTATATTGTGATGCCTCAGGTATAGGTTTGGGGTGCGTATTGATGCAACGTGGGAAGGTGATTGCTTATGCATCAAGACAATTGAAGAAGCATGAAAAGAATTACCCGACTCATGATTTGGAATTGGCTGCAGTAATATATGCTTTGAAGATATGGCGGCACTACTTATACGGCGTCCATGTTGACATCTACACAGATCACAAGAGTTTACAATACATCTTCAAGCAGAAGGAGTTGAATTTGAGGCAGCGTAGGTGGCTTGAATTACTGAAAGACTACGATGTCGAGATATTGTACCATCCCGGTAAAGCTAATGTTGTGGCAGACGCTCTCAGCCGTAAGTCAATGGGAAGCTTAATACATATTGAGGCAGGTAGACAAGGGTTGACCAAAGAGCTTCACCAGCTGGCCAATATGAGAATCAGATTGTTGGACTCTGATGACGGAGGTGTTACTGTACAGAATACAGCAGAATCATCTTTGGTAGCCGAGGTAAAAGCACGGCAATATGAAGATCCTACCTTAGTAAGATTGAGAGAGGGAATTCAGCAGTGTAAGATTACAGCTTTCAAGATCGGAGGAGATGGGACACTGAGATACCAGGGCCGATTATGTGTGCCTAGTGTGGCAGGGTTGCGAGAGAAGATTATGATTGAGATTCATCAGTCCCGATATTCTATCCATCCTGGCTCGACAAAGATGTATCATGACGTTAAGGAGCAGTATTGGTGGGATAACATGAAGAAGTCTATTGCAGAATTTGTAGCCCAGTGTCCTAATTGTCAACAAGTAAAGATCGAGCATCAGAAACCCAGTGGATTGATTCAGAATATAGAGATTCCGACCTGGAAATGGGAGGTGATTAATATGGACTTCATTATTGGATTACCTCGCTCTTATCATAATTTTGACTCCATCTGGGTGATAGTTGATTGACTTACAAAATCTGCCCATTTTCTGCCAGTTAAGACAACTTACACGGCTAAAGATTATGCGAAGTTGTATATAAAGGAGATTGTTAGGCTTCATGGTATGCCGGTATCTATTATATCAGACCGAGGAGCTCAATTTACGGCTAACTTTTGGAGGTCTTTTCAGAAGGGTTTAGGCACACAAGTAAATCTCAGCACTGCATTCCATCCGCAGACTGACGGACAGGCTGAACGTACCATCCAGACGCTTGAAGATATGCTACGAGCATGTGTTCTAGATTTCAAGGGGAATTGGGATGACCATCTGGCACTTATAGAATTTGCCTACAATAATAGCTACCATTCCAGTATTAAAATGGCCCCGTATGAGGCACTGTACGGGAGGAGATGTAGATCACCAGTTGGATGGTTCGAAGTCGGTGAGACAGAATTATATGGGCCAGATTTGATTCACCAAGCCATTGAGAAGGTGAAAGTGATACAAGAGCGACTGAGGACGGCACAAAGCAGGCAAAAGTCTTATTCCGACGTCCGACGTCGTGATCTGGAATTTGAGGTTGGTGATTGGGTTTTCCTGAAGATCTCGCCGATGAAGGGTGTTATGCGTTTTGGGAAGAAGGGTAAGTTGAGTCCGCGGTATATTGGGCCGTACAAAATTCTTCGACGAATTGGACAGGTTGCTTACGAGTTAAAATTGCCATCTGAATTGGAATTTGTCCACTCGGTATTCCATGTATCTATGTTGAGGAAATGTATTGGAGACCCTTCTCGGGTCGTCCCTATCAAAGATGTACAAGTTACAAAGGATCTATCATACGATGAAGTGCTAGTGGCTATATTAGATCGACAAGTCCGCAAGCTGAGAACAAAGGATGTAGCTTCCGTCAAAGTATTATGGAGGAACAAGAATATAGAAGAAATGACATGGGAAGCAGAAGGGGAGATGAAGTCTAAATACCCTTACCTATTCCAGAGTGAAGATAACGAGGATGCCGGGGGAAAGAAGGACGCATTATAAGGTGAAACGGCTCTATGAGGTAAGCAATAGCTTGTAAATACTCTTATTTTTTAATACAAAATGGTGATATGCAGATAATGTACATATCCATAATGCTTTGTATAGTCTTGTAAGGCCATAGGTTGGGTTTAACTGCTTGCAAGTTTGGCTAGTGTCCATTTTATGGGGGAAACTCAGCCGGAAATCTCCGTCGGAATCCACGATGAGTTAGACACCCCATAAACCCTTACATTCGAGGACGAATGTTCCTAAGGGGGGGAGGGTGTTACAACCCACATTTGCGTACCTTAGATAACGTCGTAAGTTAGTCGACGTAAATCAAAGAAGAGATTATATTTGAGATGATAAGAAGTTAATCCTATTGGTCTTAAACGACACAAGGGTGTATAAGAGTGGTTAACAAGTATTTGAAGTTAAACGAATCAAGGATGTTGTAACCCATATTTTTGGGTAATACTAGAGGTGATTAATTGTCCCAAGAGGTCATGTTTTAATGTATTTGAATCATATAATATCCGTATCATAAGTCTTGAAGTCAAACGAGTTATGAAACAAAAGTCGATAAAAGTTGTCGCACCTTAGGTATTACATAATGATACTAAATGTATCATTATGTTATGCATAGGTATACATATTTAATAATTAGTTGTTTTAAATAAACCATATAACCGTTTACATATTATAGCCACATGATTAGGTATGTTATACGGTATAATATACGTAATTAAGTATATCTAATGATGACATATTATAAGTAAATATTATCATATATTACTTAATATATCACTATTACAGGTTATAATCATTTGTTAACAATTCTGATAAGTATATTAAATATACTTAGTTATATACCGTAAATTTTGGGTTAATATCATATAATTCGTTAATATGGCTATATACGATTAATTATCAATACTATTCATAATTAATAGATAATTTAGATAAATATACTATATAGTCCTATATGTAATAAATGTCATAACATTAGTTAATACCAATATGATATGTATCATAGTTTATTTCAGTCTATGGTCATTAATTAATGTGACCATGTATTAACTGTATGATCCCAATGTAAATTAATACTATGTGCATATAGTAATATAAATCACAAGTTGATAATTAAAAATATATATTATCATGTATATTAATATATTATTGGTATCCATATTAGTCAATGTTACTATAGTATAATTGATATCATATATAATATGTGGTTTATACCATATAAATATTATTAGTCTTGTTATAATAATATTAATTTGATATTGTTATATCATACAATAATTTATGAAATATATAACCTAGTATATAGTATATATAGGTATTATACTAAGATTATATAATAATAATAATACGCAAATATGTATAACTATATGGTTTCTATTAGTTATACGTATAATATATAATTATTTATACATAGATATATCATAGAGTTATGGTCATAGTTTGATAATATCTATGTATCACTAATATATAATAACATATGATATATGTAACCATACATGATAAATATTCAGGAACAGTATACTAATGTTATAATTATAATGATTACTAATATATTATACCATATTATCATAGCAGGTTAAGTAATAGTATTAACTACATAATATAAGTAAGCACAAATTTCCATACGGTTATGGTATACTTGAAGTATCATCACCATTCATGATAGATTATATATATTATGTATGATTAATATAGTGGTCTATAATTTAATCATACATATACCTATCTATAGCATTCATATATTGGTTTATAATATGATAATATAAGTATATCATATATACTTGGGCCTATACAATATTAACTGGGTATATTTATCACCTATTGACTATATTATCAATATTTATGGACCAATTAATATAGCATATTTACCTGTTAAATAATTAATATAGGTTAACGGATCAAAAATTGGAGTTAAAAAGCTGCTGCAATTTTTCCTCTTCGGTTGGACATTCTGGGCTGTGATCGAGCCCAGATATCGAGCCCAGGGTTGACGAGGTACAGGCTCGAGCTAGTGTATCGAAGCCAGGATTGAAGGTCCAACTCGAGGGCCATGATCGAAGGTCCAGCTCGAGGGCCATGATCGAAGGGAAGGCTCGAGGGCCAGGATCGAGACCCAAGATCGAGGGTCACAATCGAAGGCTCAAGCTCGATGCCATGATTGAGGATATGATCGAAGGCCCAACCTCGATACCCTGATCGAGGCCATGACCGAGGTCCAGGCTCGAGCCTGTGATCGAAGCCGCGATCGAAGGCAAGGCTCGAGGGCATGATCGAAGGTATGGCTCGAGGCTAGGATCGAGACCCAACCTCGATGCCCTGATCGAGGGCACATGTTCGATGCCGCGATCAAGGCCCAGTTCGAGGACCAGTTCCAAAGGCTGCTAGGCAGTTTTATAAAAAGAGGGCATTCGTCCCATTTGCTATTTTTGACGAACTTGAGCTTGAGCAGAGACGACTTTTGGCAGATTTTCAAGGGAAAAACATTGGGGTAAGTGATTCGAAAAATATTGAAATCTATGGATCGCGCTGCACGTCCCTCGGCAGTGTACACGACACTCTGGATCGGGCCGTACGTCCTCGGCAGAAATCGTGCTTAATAATAATAATAATTACACGATGCTTTAATAATTTATTTCAGCTTGTAAAGCTAATTAGTAAATTGGAAAATCTTTGGAATTTAATGAATTATTATTCTTGCTTGTTAAGGAATTAATTGTTACTCCTGTAAATGAGATTTAATTGATAAATTGGAATTTATCTGAATTAAAGGAATTTAATTAATATATTAAAAATTGATATATTTGAAGGAATTTGATTATTTTCGCTGATTAAATAAATTCTGTAAATCACATTGATTTAAATATCCTAGTTTTATTTCAATTGTTATTAACCTATAGTGAGTGTCAAAGTCGGCCATCTCGTCTCTACCACTTTGAGATTAGGCTTGATACTTACTGGGTACTCGTTGTTTACGTACTCATACTACACTTGCTGCACTTTTTGTGCAGGATCTGAGACAGGTACTAGTGGAGAACCTATCATCACATACCCACGTCATCCAGAGGCATAGTGGTGAGCTGTCGTTCTGAGCCGTTCTGCAGCTATCAGTGTCTCTTTTGATATTTATATTCTATCTATTTTATTCCAGACAGTATTTGGAGTATTGTATAATCTACTAGATGCTCATTCACTTGTGACACCGGGTCTTGGCACACACATTGGTAGAAGTTGGTATTTTATTATTTTCTTGGAATAAAAGTTTAATCAATGTATGCTTAATTTATTAGTTGGCTTGCCTAGCTGTAGTGTTGGGCGCCATCATGACCTACAGGTGAAATTGGGTCGTGACAACATGGTATCAGAGCACTAGGTTCACGTAGGTCTCACAAGTTATGAGCAGACCTAATAGAGTCTTGCGGATCGGTACGGAGATGTCTGTACTTATCTTCGAGAGGCTATATGGTGTTAGGAAGCTACCTTTCTTCATATTCTATCGTGCAATTGATGTAGTACTAAATATCCTTCTCTTATTCTCTCACAGATGGTGAGAACACGCTCTAATGATATTCCAGACCAGGGAAGAGCTACTCCCCTAGTTGCTAGAGGCCGAGGCAAAGGCCGAGGGAGGGCTCTAGCCCGTGGTAGAGGGCGAGGATGTCCTAGGACTATTCTGGTTATGCCACCAGTGGATCCAGTAGAGAATCCCATTATTGAGGAGCATGGTGAGGTGCCTGTGGCAAAGCCAGCTCCGGTGGATTTCACATCTGCACCGGGATTTCAGGATGTTATGGGTCGTATACTGCAATTCATGGATAATATGACTCAGGCCGGTTTATTTCCGGCAGACCCAGCCACATCTCAGGCGGGCGGGGGAGCACAGACCCCTACTGCGCAGGCTCATGGACAGGCATCTGCTGTATATCAGACCCAGGGTGAATTACCCGTGGGTGGAGTCCAGCCAGTGGCAGCAGCTACACCTGAGCCCAGGCCGGCTGTAGCCGCCGATCCTCAGAAACTATTGGACAGATGGACTAGACTACATCCTCCTGTCTTCGGGGGTGAGCGACATGAGGATCCACAGGATTTCATTGATCGTTGCAAGGATAGACTGTACAACATGAGGATATTGGAATCCCATGGGGTTGATTTCGCTACTTTTCAGCTAGAGGGTAGAACCCGTAGATGGTGGCAGTCTTATGCTCTTGGAAGACCAGCAGATTCTCCTCCCATGACTTGGGACAGGTTCACCCGCATCTTCTTGGACAGGTATATTCCACCCTCCCAGAGGGAAGAGTTGCGGTTTCAGTTTGAGCAGCTCCAGCAGGGTCAGATGTCAGTGACCGATTATGAGGCGAGGTTTTTTGAATTATCTCGCCATGCACTAATGATACTCCCTACTGAGGCGGAGAGAGTGTGAAGGTTTGTAGCTGGTTTACATACTGGTATTCAGGCTACTATGGCTCGAGAGGTTGAGATGGGTACTTCTTATGAGCGAGTTGTGGAGATAGCCCGGAGGATTGAGGGTGTACGTCAGTGGAGCCGAGAGCAGATTATGAGAGATAAGCGGTTCAGGTACTCTGGAGAGTTTAGAGGTGCTCCGTCCGGGGGCAGAGGTCAGTTCGTGAGGGGACAGTCCAGCAGACCCCCATATCCAGCACCACCACCTCCTCGAGGTGCTCCAGTGCGACCTTATCTCAGTGCTATCCCAGAGAGTTCTTACCGCCCACCAGCTATTCAGGGTCCTCCCAGTGGGTATTCAGGTCCCCAGGGCCAGACACTTAGTCAGCAGCCCATCGCACCGAAGAGTTGTTATGAGTGCGGAGATCCCAGTCACATGCAGAGGTTTTGCCCCAGGCTTCGGGGTAGACCAGTACAGCAGGGTCAGCAGCCTATGCTTACCGGACCAGTTGCTCCACCAGTAGTCCGACCACCCATAGGTGGAGGATAGGTGGGTAGGGGCCGTCCTAGAGGTGGAGGTCAGCCAGGCGGAGGCCAGCCAGTTGGCGCTCCAGCTCGGTTCTATGCTTTTCTGGCTAGACCAGATGCAGAGGCCTCAGATGCCGTGATTACAGGTATTATTTCTGTTTGTGGCAAAGATGCCTCAGTATTATTTGATCCAGGATCTACGTATTCATATGTGTCATCTCTATTTGCTCTATTCCTGGGTGTTTCTCGTGAGTCCTTGAGTACTCTTGTTTATATGTCCACTCCTGTGGGCGATTCTGTTGTGGTGAACCGGATCTACCGGTCCTGTATTATTACATTCTGTGGTTATGAAACTAGAGCAGATCTCCTATTGCTTGAGATGACCGATTTTGAAATTATTCTGGGTATGGACTGGTTATCTCCATATCATGTTATTCTAGATTATCATGCCAAGACTGTTACCTTGGCTATTCCAGCATTGCCTAAGCTGGAGTGGAAGGGTTCGCCTGTTAGTTCATTTAATCGAGTTATTTCTTTTATAAAGGCTCAACACATGGTTGAGAAGGGCTGTTTGGCTTATCTAGCCTAATGTTCGGGATACTACTGCAGAGACTCCTGCTATTGATTCAGTGCATGTAGTTTGGCAGTTTTTCGATGTATTTCCGTCAGATCTTCCAAGCATGCCACCTGATCGTGATATTGATTTCTGTATTGACTTGGCTTCAGATACCCAGCCTATATCTATCCCACCATATCGCATGGCTCCAAAAGAATTGAAAGAGTTGAAAGAACAGCTTGAAGAGTTACTAGCCAAAGGGTTTGTCAGACCGAGTATATCGCCTTGGGGTGCACCAGTATTGTTTGTGAAAAAGAAGGATGGAACAATGCGGATGTGTATTGATTATCGCCAATTGAACAAAGTCACTATTAAGAACAAGTACTCGTTGTCACGTATTGATGATCTATTTGACCAGTTGCAAGGTGCTAGGGTATTCTCTAAGATCGACTTGAGGTCGGGGTACCATCAGTTGAAGATTTGGGATTCAGATGTTCCAAAGACTGCTTTCCGTACTAGATATGGTCATTATGAGTTTCTGGTAATGTCTTTTGGTTTAACTAATACACCGGCAGCATTTATGGATCTGATAAACAGGGTATTCAGGCCATATATTGACTCATTTGTAGTTGTCTTCATTGATGACATTTTGATCTACTCTCGTAGTAAGGAGGAGCATGAGCAGCATATGAGAGTAGTGCTTCAGACATTGCGGAAACAAAAGCTATATGCTATGTTCTCTAAATGTGAGTTTTGGCTAGAGTCTGTAGCATTTTTGGGACATATCGTATCGGGCGAAGGTATTAAAGTTGATCCCAAAAAGATTGAGGCAGTTCAGAATTGGCATCGTCCCACTTCGGTGACGGAGATCAGGAGTTTTCTGGGTTTGGCAGGTTATTATCGTCGGTTCGTGGAAAGTTTTTCATCTATTGCAGCACCTTTGACCAAATTAACCCAAAAGGGTGCTCCATTCCGATGGTCCGATGAGTGTGAGGTGAGCTTTCAAAAGCTCAAGACATCATTGACTACAACACCAGTGTTAGTGTTGCCTTCTGGTTTGGGGATGTATACAGTGTATTGTGATGCTTCGTGCGTTGGCTTGGGTTGTGTATTGATGCAGGAAGGGCAAGTTATTGCATATGCTTCACGTCAGCTGAAGCCCCACGAAAAGAATTATCCAGTACATGATTTGGAGTTAGCTGCGATTGTTCACGCTCTTAAGATTTGGAGGCATTATCTTTATGGGGTGTCTTGTGAAGTTTACACTGATCATCGCAGTTTGTAGCATTTGTTCAAGCAGAGGGATCTAAATTTGAGGTAGCACAGATGGCTGGAGTTACTAAAAGATTATGATATTACTATCTTGTATCATCCGGGCAAAGCAAATGTGGTTGCAGATGCCTTGAGCAGAAAGGCGGAAAGTATGGGTAGTTTGGATTTCATTTCAGCAGAGGAAAGACCATTAGCCTCAGATATTCAGTCTTTGGCTAACAGACTTGTGAGGCTGGATATTTCAGAGCCCAGCCGAGTTCTTGCATGTGTTGTGGCCCGGTCTTCACTATTTAAACAGATCAAGGCTCGGCAGTATGATGACCCACACCTGGTGGTTCTTCGTGAAACAGTACTACGAGGTGATTCCAAGGAAATTACTATTAGAGCGGATGGTGTTCTGCGACTCCAGGATCGTCTATGTGTTCCTAATGTGGATGGACTGAGGAAAAAAGATCCTGGAAGAGGCACACAGTTCTCGATATTCTATTCATCCAGGTGCTACTAAGATGTATCGTGACTTGAGGCAACATTATTGGTGGCGACGAATGAAAAAGGACATAGTTGAGTATGTGGCTCGGTGTCTAAATTGTCAGCAAGTTAAATATGAGCACCAGAGGCCAGGTGGCCTACTCCAGCAAATGACCATACCAGAGTGGAAATGGGAACGAATTACTATGGATTTTGTAGTTGGGTTGCCGCGGACCTTGAGAAAGTTTGATGCAGTTTGGGTGATTGTTAACAGGTTGACCAAGTCAGCACATTTTATTCCTGTTGTGACTACGTATACTTCAGAGAGGTTGGCCCAGATTTATATTCAGGAGATAGTTCGGTTGCACGGTGTGCCAATTTCCATCATATCAGATAGAGGCCCTCAGTTTACTTCACATTTCTGGAGAGCAGTACAGAGTGAGTTGGGGACCCGTGTAGAGCTCAGCACAGCCTTTCATCCGCAGACCGATGGACAGTCAGAGAGGACAATTCAGATTTTGGAGGATATGCTCAGGGCATGTGTGATTGACTTTGGAGGTTAGTGGGATCGTTTCCTACCTTTGGCCGAGTTTGCTTATAATAACAGTTACCAATCCAGCATCGAGATGGCTCCATTTGAGGCTTTATATGGTCGGCGATGTCGTTCACCTATCGGATGGTTTGAGCCAGGTGAGGCTAAGTTATATGGTACTGATTTGTTAAGGGATGCCTTAGAAAATTTAAAGTTGATTCAGGAGCGACTTCGTACAGCACAGTCTAGACAAAAGAGTTACGCGGATCAGAAAACGCGTGATATATCATTTATGGTAGGTGAAAAAGTTCTCTTGAAGGTTTCGCCGATGAAGGGAATTATGAGATTCGGGAAGAAGGGCAAATTGAGCCCAAGGTTTATAGGCCCATTTGAGGTGTTGAAACGAGTTGGGGAGGTTGCTTATGAGCTTGCCTTGCCTCCCAGCCTATCGGGAGTTCATCCGGTTTTTCACGTATCTATGCTCCAGAAGTATCATGCCGACCTATCACATGTGTTAGACTTCATCACAGTTCAGCTAGATGATAGGAGCCAATTGCCATTGTTGATAAACAGGTTCGCCAGTTGAGGTCCAAGAGGATTTCTGCAATAAAAGTCCAGTGGAGGGGCCAACCAGTCGAGGAAGCGACTTGGGAGGCCGAGGAAGATATGCGGAGCAGATATCCCCACTTATTCAGCACTCCAGGTACAATTCTAAACTCGTTCGAGGATGAACGTTTGTTTAAGAGGTGGAGAATGTAATGACCCAACTGGTCATTTTAACTTTTAGAACCCCGTTCCCTAAAATAAAACTTTCCATAGGTGCTTGTAATGATTTATGACTTGCGGGGATGGTTGGTTCGGGATTTGGAAGTGTTTGAGGTGAAACCGGAATACTTGGTTCCTTAAGTTGGCCTTAAAGTACTAAGTTTGACTTCGGTCGACATTTTGAGAAAACGACCGCAGAATAGAATTTTGATGATTCCAACAGCTCCGTATGGTATTTTAGACTTAGGAGCGTGATCGAAATTTTATTTGGAAGTCCGTAGTGAAATTAAGCTTGAAATGGCTAAAATAGGAATTTAAAGTTTGAAAGTTTGACCGGGGGGTTGACTTTTTGATACCGGAGTCGGAATCCAGTTCTGAAAATTTTTATAGCTCCGTTATGTAATTTATGACTTGTGTGTAAAATTTGAGGTCAATCGGAGTTGATTTGATAGGTTCCGACATTGAACGTAGAAGTTGAAAACTCTTAGTTTCATTAAGCTTGAATTGGGGTATAATTCATGGTTTTAGCATTGTTTGATGTGATTTAGAAGTTTGACTAAGTTCGTATGATGTTTTAGGACTTGTTGGTATATTTGGTTGAGGTCCCGAGGGCCTCGGGTGAGTTTCGGATGGTTAACGGATCAAAAGTTGGACTTAAAAAGCTGCTGCAATTTTCTCTTCTGCTGCATATTCTGGGCTGTGATCGAGCCCCAGGTATCGAGCCTCAGATCGAGCCCCAAATATCGAGCCTCAGATCGAGCCCCAGATATCGAGCCTCAGATCGAGCCCTAGATATCGAGCCCACGATCGAGGCCTGAGTCGAAGCCAGGGACGAGGCTCAGTATCGAAGCCTCGATCGAAGGCAAGGCTCGAGGGCATGATCGAAGATAAGACTCGAGGGCTAGGATCGAGACCCATGCTCGATGCCCTGATCGAAGGCTCAAGCTCGATGCTATGATTGAGGCTATGATTGAAGGCCCAACCTCGATACCCTGATCGAGGCCATGACCGAGGTCCAGGCTCGATCCTGTGATCGAAGTCACGATCGAAGGTAAGGCTCGATGGCATGATCGAAGGTATGGCTCGAGGGCTAGGATCGAGGCCCAACCCTCGATGCCCTGATCGAAGGCACATGTTCGATGCCGCGATCAAGGCCCTGTTCGAGGCCCAGTTCCGAACTGCTGGGCAGTTATAAAAACAGAGGGCATTCGTCCCATTTGCCATTTTTGGCGAACTTGAGCTTGAGCAGAGGCGACTTTTGGCAGATTTTCAAGGGAAAAATATTGGGGTAAGTGATTCTAACTCGGATTTGATCAATATACAAGAATATATCATTGTTTTCACGATTTAATTAGTGTTTTGAGATTGAAATTTGGAAAAGTTTAGAAATCTCATAGAAACGAAATTTTGAGATTTCGGTATCGATTCGGAGTCGGATTTGAGTGAAACTCGTATGGTTGGACTCGTAATTGAATGGGTTGTCGGATTTTATAACTTTCGCCAGATTCCGAGATGTGGGCCCTGCGGGCGAATTTTTAAGTAATTTCGGATCTTTTCTTTAAAATGTAGTATTTTCTTATAGAATTGATTCCTATAATATTTAGTGATTGTATCGAATTATTTTGGCTAGATTAAAGCCAGACGGATTTGGATAATCGTGGAAAAGGCCTTATAGAGGATTAAATTGGAGCAAGACGAGGTAAGTCTCTTGTCTAATCTTGTGAGGGGGAAATTACCTCATAGGTGATTAAGATTAAATAATTGTTGCTAATTGTGGGGGGGCTACGTACGCATGAGGTGATGAGAGTCCGTGCGTAGCTACTATTAATGCTAATGTCCGGGTAATTTAGGACTCAAAGCATGTATTACTTGTGTAAATTGTATTCTTTGATTAATTAATATTAATTGATATATATGAATATATTGTGAATTGTTTGATAAAGATATTAAAGGATGGAAATCTCATAGGCTTGATTTCTATTTAAATCAATTAATTATCAAAAAAAATTGTTCTCCTCCCAAATTTATCTTATAATAAACATACTGTCCTTCCGGAGGCACATAAGAAAATGTCCTCCTTTCTTATGGAGCGGGCCGAATGCCTCGGCAAGATAGATGCATCTATGGATCGCGTCGCACGTCCCTCAGCAGTGTACACGACACTCTGGATTGGGCCGTACGTCCTCGGCAAAAATCGTGCTTAATAATAATAATAATTACACGATGCTTTAATAATTTATTTCAGCTTGTAAAGCTAATTAGTAAATTGAAAAATCTTTGGAATTTAATGAATTATTATTCTTTCTTGTTAAGGAATTAATTGTTACTCCTGTAAATGAGATTTAATTGATAAATTAGAATTTATCTGAATTAAAGGAATTTAATTAATATATTAAAAATTGATACATTTGAAGGAATTTGATTATTTTCGCTGATTAAATAAATTCTGTAAATCACATTGATTTAAATATCCTAGTTTTATTTCAATTGTTATTGACCTATAGTGAGTGTCAAAGTCGGTCATCTCGTCTCTACCACTTTGAGATTAGGCTTGATACTTACTGGGTACACGTTGTTTACGTACTCATACTACACTTGCTGCACTTTTTGTGCAGAATCTGAGACAGGTACTAGTAGAGGACCTATCATCACATACCCACGTCATCCAGAGGCATAGTGGTGAGCTGCCTTTCTGAGCCGTTCTGCAGCTACCAGTGTCTCTTCTGATATTTATATTCTGTCTATTTTATTTCAGACAGTATTTGGAGTTTTGTATAATCTACTAGATGCTCATTCACTTGTGACACCGGGTCTTGGCACACACATTGGTAGAAGTTGGTATTTTATTATTTTCTTGGAATAAAAGTTTAATCAATGTATGCTTAATTTATTAGTTGGCTTGCCTAGCTGTAGTGTTGGGCGCCATCATGACCTACAGGTGAAATTGGGTCGTGACAACATGGTATCAGAGCACTAGGTTCACGTAGGTCTCACAAGTTATGAGCAGACCTAATAGAGTCTTGCGGATCGGTAAACATTACTAAAGATATAGCTATATCTATCCGGGTGATAGTTAGCCGGATAGATACATAATTATCAATATTTATATTATCATATAATATGATATCTACATATAATATTGATAGGTAATTATCAATTCATTATATAACTAGTATGGTGAATAATATTATACTATAACCTTATTAAATAACTATTACATTATATTGGTTTAGGTAGATAATTATATCATAATTGATATTAACACTTATAAGGTAATAATTATTAAGTATCATGAATAATTATAATTATATCTAATTAGTTGACTGATATATTAGATTATTATATCATATATAATAGGTACTCATAAACACAATAATATAGTTATGATTATGTATAATATTGTATAATTTATAATGTACCAGTATAATACCAAGTATAATATGTAGGTACCTTAAGGTTTACATATTATATCTTAAGGTGTCAAATAATCACATATTATAATATGCAAACCATATAATAAAATATGACAACCCATAATAAAGTACAATATGTGGATATATCTATATACTGTATTTCGTATAGCAATTATTATACTATATTCAATTGTATACGTATATTGTATCATGGTTTCTATACAACATACTATAGATATTAATAGTGATGTGCTATTATCCATATAACTATAGTTAATTTATTATACTCTTATGTCAAACAACATATGCATAATATATATGTTATATGCATATATATCGAGGTATATACATTGATATAAACCAATGTATACAAAGATATATCCCTATATCATCAATATAATCAAGTCACATATAGATTAATATGTATATCCTATAAATGATTATTCCAATTATGAATTATCTATATAATATTTCATATGGTATGGATACCATAATTATAATCATATTCATATAATTATTGTAATAATAATTAATATTATGTAACCATTTATCTACGATACAATTATTAACACATATGTCAC
The DNA here is from genome assembly GCF_000390325.3 of Nicotiana tomentosiformis. Taxonomy (NCBI): domain Eukaryota; kingdom Viridiplantae; phylum Streptophyta; class Magnoliopsida; order Solanales; family Solanaceae; genus Nicotiana; species Nicotiana tomentosiformis. The sequence goes on from NW_027174692.1 coordinate 20,014, forward strand.
CCAAAATTAATATTAAGTATGATATAGTATACTGTGTATATCATATTATAAGTTATTATAATAGTATACTGATTTGGTTATTATTATATATTCTCAAGCATTATAAATAGATTAACCATTATTAATTAATACTCATTTCATATAATAACTTAACAATTGATAACTATATGTAATGTTATCAGATATAATTATTGTTATTAATACTATGATTGATAACTTCTGAACACCTATTAGTAATATGAAAATTGCATATCTAATTTGTAATAAATATGAGATAATTATTATGGTCAATATATACACTATGAAAATATTATAAAAATAGTTATATCTATATATGTACCGATATATATTAATAATAGACTATGAATTATTAGGTAATTAATAAGATATCATAGTGAATTATAATATAATATTTAATAGATTAATTAAATTGGGTATTATAACCCATAATATCTATTTTTACTATATGTATCATAATTAACTAATATACCTATACTTATATTAATATATCAATATACCATAGTTTATATTAATATGTAATACTATACCGTATATACAACTATAATATGTAATTGATATGTATATCATACTAATATCAATAATGCTATTAATCATAATTATAGCATTATATGAATCATTTAGGTATCTAACATAATCATACTATATTATGATTAATATAAGTTCTAGATTATGATATCAATACATCATATAGGTACATAATTATATATTAGTGTAGATTTTGGATATTTACCATTATGTATTACCATATTAACAATATACTATTTATACTATTTATTATAACCATACCACTATTATAACTATATGTTTATACATATTAATAAATATATATATATATATATTCCGGTAATATACATCTCTATAATATTTAATTAACAATAGGTTAACCCAAGTTATATTAACTATATATATAGTTATTATAGATAATTAACACATATATAGTAATTAGAATATATATGTTATCATAATTAAGATAATAAACTAAATTATGTATATATTAAGTACACTTATGGAAGTACATATATTGTTAATTATGAATTACATAATTATAAGTAATATTTAACATAATATAAGTTAACATAACTAATAATATTCACCTATTTATCCATGGTTATGGTATAATATTGATAATTACCTATATAAAATTAAATAATCACTAATTATATTATATCATACTATACTTTATATCATATACTTATGTTCTTACCTATATCATTATGATTACCATATACTATAATATAATATTTAACTTACATTATGTGATTATTATCTAGTAATTGTATATATTTAAATTATCTATTAAACATAAGTAAAACTAATATGCCTGTTATAATAAATATGTACATAATAAATATGCCTATAATGTTTATGTACCCATATGATTTGATACTTAGATATTATATCATAATATATATATATATAGGTTCAATAACTAATTTACTATAAATATATAGTTATAAACTATATTAGTGATAACATAAGTAAGAATACATTACTTATGTTTAATAGATAATTTAACCCAAATTATAGTATTTAATGATATGATAATATATCATATGATTATTTAGTTAATTAGTTAATGATCATATAGGGTATGTTTATTATGAGTGATTATACTATAAAAGATTGTGTGATATAGTTATCTCAAATATATCATTATGATATACATCATAATATATAACTAATTATAATCATAACATATAGGTATCATATAGTTACTCTATATGTTGTATAATGTTAAATATTGGTTATAATTATATATTTTATTACCCATAGTATATTATGTTACCAATAGTAATATATATTATGTTACCAATAGTAATATAACTTTAGTTATAACATAATTATATCATCTGAGTTATATATATACTATTATGATACGTTGGTAAACTTAAATTAGTATGATTATAAGTATCATAAATAATTGAATTTCCATATTATCAAATATAATATTATATTACATAATATCACTGTAATAGCTATTGTATATAGATACTAATATACTATAACTAAGTATCCTATATTATAACATATAATGATACATAACATGTTATTAATAGGTCACTAGTACATTATGAATAGTTAATAGATATTACTATGGATACCATATATCTTATTACATAGTTATAATTTATGGGTACCATAGATTATCTTCATAGGTTATAGTATGATGGTAGTTAATATTCATTAACTACCATTATATAAGTTGGTTACATATTCTTATATTATACTAATTTATAGGCAATTAATGATAATAACATCATTATGATTATTACATATATATGGTATACTAGTATAAATATTGGTATGTAAACTACTATGGTAATATATCAATTACCTCACTTGTACTGTATATTACCATACATATATACAAATAAGATAACAATATAATCATTATATATTGGAATCGTACGGATCAATATTGAGATATATTACAAATATCAATAGTAATATCTATTGATATATTATATAATCACATATTAACGTATATACATATTACATAATATATCATGTAATATGTATTATAGTAATATAATAAACAATGAATTGATTATTAATACTATATAACTAATGTATATCATAATAGTTAATATAGGTTAATTATAGGTATCAATGTTATAACTAAGGTAATAAATAACTATCAATAATTTAAATGGTTATTACATATAACATATGGTAACTATGATTATAACGTATACTATAATATGACCAATAGGTATATGTTTAATAATATGATTGATAACTTAAGTATTATCATATCATACATATAGGTATAATATGTAAATATACTAGACATGTTAATTAATAGTAGTTATCATATTATTAATATGTAATTATCAATAACCTATATGTTAACCTATTGGATATATTAGATTATTATATAATCTAATATGCTATCATTGTATATACGTTAATAACTAGGTGCATTAAGTATGGTGAATATTATACTACATAATATATGTACCCATAATACCTGTATTCTCTTTACATATATTATATGGTATGACATTATATTGGAATCTATTATATTAGGTCATTATAATAAACTAATATACATTAATTCTTATAAGTATATATACTATTGGTTTCATATATGTTATGATTGATATAATAATATTTAAGATAGTTATTACTTATCATAAGAACTGTATACCATAAGATGATAATATTAACCTATATTACATATTAATTTAACTATACATCTTAATATATTATATAATTTATATAATAGGTAATATTTATAAATACCTGTATTGATAATTAATGTTAATATGCATATAGTTATTATCGTGAGTATCACATACCCAAAATCTATGTAGTATCAATTATGTATGGATATTATACATTATATATTATACATATATAAATTAACAAGTTTATGAATTATATAACCTATACTATGCATTCTATAATATTATCATAGTTAATTGTATTTATAGTAATGATACTATACTATACTATCATTGTATTTAATAGTTAATAGTATGATTAACTATTAATTATATTATTAATATAATGAATAATAAGATAACATATTATTCATATAACCATATTATATTGGTACTTATATCGATCATTATATATATAGTATATATGAAAATTGATATAATTTAATCGCATTCTAAATACAATAGTATATTATATAGGTTAATCATACTATACCTATACTTGATGAGTCTAAATTATAATGGATTCATTAATTATATATACTCGTTATCGTACATAAGTACCTATTAAATTGTAACCAAGATTAACGTTGGGTTGATATTATAGGTAATTATACCATAACTATTAAATATAATAATATTACTATAACTTATAATATATCATTATGATATAAAGATTATGATATATTGGTATTAGTGAATTGCTATCCTATTACTATGTGAATAATATTATTAATATTTAATAAACCATATATAACCATAAATACTATTTATTCATCAATAATTAATTATTTTAGTATAAAATAGTATATAATTACTATCCAGGAGTATAATGTGATATATATTATAATAGTTTCATATTATAATATATATGGTGTTGTACTATGACTTAAGTATGTATACAATATAAATACAATATGGTTACCATAGACTCATTTATTGGTATAATGAATAACATAATTGTCTAATATATAATGCTTATTGTAAATATCATACACTTATATATCCATAATAAGTATACACTATTACCAGTAATAGTATATAATAAATGTTATCAATAGATATACCTATTATGTTAAGTAATTATGTAATAATACCGGTAATTATACTATTTTATACTATAATAATTATAAGGTAATTATAATAATACTTAATAGTATATAAGTATGAAATACTATTGACTATATATACCTATCTTGTATGAATATACCATCATATATTAAGTGAATGTACGGATAATTTAATTGTAGAATTAGAGCTCTTAAAACCTATAATAGCATAGGTCTATGAAATATTGTAATATACCATACATTAATCCTCTTAGTCTATCACTACTAAGATAACAGAGATAAATATAACTCATAGTTAATTACCATATTATCTATCACAATATTTGTAATAACTCTAATATGATTATAGTATGAGGTATATATTCGTTAATATGTAAACCTCTCAATAGATATAATTATTATGGTTAAGTAATATACTATAGTGTAATAAGGTATCTATAATGATATTAATATAATTATTTAATGTAATCAACTCAGGTTAATATCTATATAATATATACTATAATGATATATATTTAATACTATAATTGAAATATATAGTATTATATTAACCTATAATTAACCTTCACCATTGGGTTATATGAGTTGATCATACTATGATAACTAAAATATCATAGATGATATTATTGTCTATAATTAGTAATTTATACATAGATAGTAATAACTCTAATATATTCATATAGGTATGATATTAGTAATGTAATACCTAATATGTAATACCTTATACATTGATAATATCTTATATATTATGATATGGTTACCATATACTCATTTATGATAAACATATTATAGTATACTAATTATCATAATTATTATGTTAATATGATATCATAATACTATATAGTTAATATATACTCACTATAGATTAATATATTACATATCATTATAAGTATATTATAATCATAAGAATATTTAATATATATTGTAATACATTTGTGATATTTTAAGTATATTTAGTGGTTATCATTGATATGATATTTATATACCAAATGTATAACTATTAGATATAGTTAACTATAGTATAATGATAGTACATGGTATTATATTCTTATTGGTTATAGGGTATGTGGTAATGTATTAATAATACTATAATAATATGATAATTTATATGATAATTAGATAATTTAATGTTTATACTAATCATTTGTCCATATTATTAATCAATTAGTATAATATCAATTAATATTAGTAATACAATATATGATAGATACCTATATCACTATATCAATAGTATGAGGTAAATATCTTAATAGTAACATATATGCTAAAGTTATAGTGGTATAAATGATATGTAATTCTATCATAGTTATACACATAATTTACTGACCATAGTGTATATAATACAATATATGTAAAGTATGATAAGGGTATAATTATGCCGTATATTATATGTCCAAGATTAAATAATATCCTATTATATACTATTTTATATTAATTAATGACTTATACCATTAATTAATTATGATATTACCATGGGTATAGTGTACATAATTACCTGATACCATAATTTATCTATGGTACTATAATATATATAAGATATCACTATATTAGTTTTATACATAATTATCAGTTAATATTAATTTGGGTTGATATGTATGTAATTTATACTATATGCATATGGTCATTATAACTATCTTAAATAATATGCATATAGTATAATTAGAGTATGATTGATATAGTATAATGGTTAAACTATATACCCCATATTTGGTAACTTTCAATATCTATATATTGATATATATACTAGGTGCATTATAGTCACGAATATGAAATCATAACTTATATTAATAATTATATTCCAGTTAATATCAGGAACTATAATATGATATATTACGAAATATGATGAACAATATACACATACGTAATAACCTATTATGCATAATCTATAATCATATAGAATATAGCTCGTGTGTATAATAAGATATGTAACGGGTATAATTATATAATTATAATAATACCGGATTACACTAGTCAATTAAATGAAGGGTAACATGAATAATTGTTATTACAATTAATCTATTTTCACGGTTATTATACCCGGTAACCTTATTAATTATAAGATATAATAACATATATCTTATAATCATGTACATTCATATATCTACCTATATTACTTAAACTTAAGTCTAATTAATATAGTATATGCTATCATGTTTAGATTAAGTAATATGTAATTATTAATACACAATAGATAGTATTAACAATTAATAGGTTATTGAATTTACTTATGTTATTATAGTTATATATAGTATAACTAATAACCTATAGTTCTATTGGTGAAATACTTATCAATAGTATGAGGTAATTATTATTAGCATATTAACACCTTATATTATATATGACTATGCAAACCTTTTTAATTATATTGTATCCTTATATACTATATATAATGTTACTATATAGTATCATGATTAACCATGGTAATACACATCAATTATACCAATACTAATATATAATATTATAATTATCTTATGCATAGGTAAATTATACACTATGTAACATGATAGGTTATCTGAGGATATAATACATAATACTATTAGCTATATAACTATAATGAAATTATAATAGCAATCATTACACTTGTGATGTAAACCATAAATATGATACCTATTATTAATATACCAAGTATACAATATTAATATTGGTATAATTGTGAATTTATATCTAATTCATAATAAAAGATGGTCATTCATTACATAATTATCATTATGTAATAATGATAATATATTATAATTATTAATTTAATTATATATCACATATAACTTAATTATATACCAAATATACTAACTATGATATTATCATAGTAATTATTATACAGTTATATACCTAATTATAGTATATACCTAATTATTACTAATTATAGATATCTATATAAATGGCTATATATGATTAGATGTCAAGATATTATATAGTAGTATATATTAATAGATATTGATCAGATAATTATATACCTTGGGTATAATAGTTTATAGTGGGTAATTAATACACTGATATATTAATGTCATATTAAATAATAGTGTACATAGTATATGATACATATATAAATATGCTTAAGTATATAAATGTTTATATATATGTTATAACTCATAATCTATAACGTACCTATAAATGACAATTATTCTAAGTTATGATATAAATCACAAGTTGGTATTGTACCAGTAATTAGTATCCTACATAATAGATTTGGTATAATGGTTAACCTAGTATAACCTATGGGTATCTATATTAATTATTATATTTACGTCTATCGTATATATTATGTATTTACCATAATAGCAATAAAATTATTATATAAATAACTATTAATATACAACATTTATAATTAATATCTATAATGATTAGTTACCTAATAATTAGAAGTAATATTATAATTAATGTATTATAATATTAATCATATATAATATAAGGTAATATATTATGTATTACCTATATGATTACTTAGTTAATTAATGTTGTATGCTACCGTAAATGATATATAAATAGTTACAATATATATGTTAACCATATATCATGTTATAATTATTGACATATCCCTTAATATAACCTATATTATATCATATACATATGCTATATGAATATGTATAGTACGTGACTAATATAACTTATACCAATATTCATTATATATTAGTGAATATATACGTTAGTATTCATTATAACGTATATATTGGGTGATAAACGTTATCCGTAATTTAATGGTAATATGGTGTAATCACATTGGTTATATTAGATATAGATGGTATAGTGTAAATAACCTATATGTTTATTGTAATAGTTATAAATATATTATATAATCATATTAATACACTAATTAAACATATTAATAGATATCTATTAATATATTACAATAATCATAGTATATTTAATACATATCACCTATTAATCTAGATGGATTCATTACATATCCTTAGTATATATCACAATTAATATACTGAATATGTGATAATTAATGTATTAATATATTGTATAAACTATTATAAGTAATAACTATAATAGTTTATACCAATTAAATGATTTAATTATAGTAATTAGTATTATAACTATAAGTTATACCCGTAAATTGTTATAAATTAGTGCATATAATATTAGATATCTATATATTAGTAACAAGAGTATATAAGTTATGTTACACTGATACGATTATCATAGTTTAATATACTATAGTATAAGGTATATATTATCATATGTGCATAATACATATGATATTTATATTATGCCTTTACGTATGATTATCAATGATTACCGAGAACTATTGGTATAGTATATACTTATTAGCATAATGACTATGTATAATAATATAGTATTATTATTATTATTTAGTACATTATATGGTTAGTTATACCTATATGGTAATACACATATGTTATAATATGGGCTTATAGTTATAATATATCTAATATAGTTATCCATATTCACAATATAACATTATACATGAAACTTATTATGTTGATAACTATGGTGGATATAAATGTACATAAATTATTATATTATCTATGTTATAATTTATAGTAATCAATAGGGTCATATTAAATAATATGTTGACTAGGTATATAGTAATGACCTATAATATGTAATTGGAATTGTTTAGTACGGTAATACGTATAATCTTGAATATAGCCCATATTTATATGTATTAATGGTTATACTAATAATATGTAGGTATAATAATATAGTCATTACTATGTATATCATACATTTATATGCATAACCTATAGTTAACATAATATATTACGAATATTGTAACTATACGTAGTGATCATATCATAGGTATAGTATGTTAGTATATTAAATAATAGGTTATAATAGTATAATGATTAGGTATTATTAAATATACTTAATATTAATATAGTACCTACATATAATAATATGTTATTAATAGTATTATTAACTATTAATAGTAGCATTACTTAATGATATTTATTGATAATATTATATATGGTTAACCAATAGGTACCAGTAACATTATAATTATGTAATAATATTATATAGCTACATTACTAGATAAAACTATATGATGATATTATACCATCTATGTTATAATATAAGTATATTATTAGTTATTATGTGATATTAAATCATTATACTGTGATACTTAACTATTACTATAATACATGGTATAATATTGTAGAAATATAATATAATTAATATGTTAACTTCACATAGTAATATTTTAGATAATTATTTAATACCTAATATAATTGTGGATATTAGTAATTTAAATTGTATTGGGATATTAGCATACTATTTGTTAATATAATATTGTATTATAATAATAGAATTTAATTAACCTATGATATTATTAATAACCTATGGAGTATATATCACGTACGTTAATATCAAAATGTATCATAACCATATGATATAGTATTATATGTAACTATATACCATATCATATTATGTTCTATTAAGTAGTTCATATAATATGGTCCTTAATACAATTTATACCAATTCACTACCTACTTCAAATTAATTGGCAGAACCTTAATAATGTGGTGTATATATTTTGTATATAATCGTATAAGCATAATGACTATTGATAATTACATATCCTTAGGTTGATATAGGTAATATCCAATAGGTCACTGATAGAATAATAATATTACAACACCTAATATGCTTATATTAAATTCTTAGATAACAGTATTATGTGTTAATATAATATAGCATTTATATCAATACCCAATCTTAGGTAATTATATTAATGAGATGTAACTATTATATGGGTAATAAATTACTATATAAGCATTTCAATTATAAATTTATAACATTAGTAATATAATGAGTTATTAATTTATACATCATTAATGTACCATATACTCTTAGATAATTAATTTATAGTTAATTAGATAAATTATATCAATTATATGCTGAGTAATTGTCATATATAAATATTATGATATTATGTTACAAAATATCAATGACTATAAGGTAATACAATAACAAAATTGTATTAATTATTTAATAACCATTTAAATACTGTAAGATATGATATGATAAATATGGTATACTAATATACCATTATAATTAGTTATATAATTACTAAAATGTATTATAACTATAATATACTATATCATAAATAATACTAACCATAAATTATGGGTTTAACATTTGTTATTATTGTATTACGATTATAACCTAATTGTCATGTAATTATTAATTAAAATAATTACATATTCAGTATATTAATTGAATACATTATCGGTATATACTATTATACCTATATTTTGCATTATATATCCCATAATTACAATAAGTTAATTATGATATACATATACTCAAATTATAATATAATAACATCTACTATATACCTTATACTATATATAGTAGATGTACTATATGGTTATTATACTTACAATACGATATACAATATTAACAATATAAATATAGTTAAATAACATAATATTTAGTTATTTATATTGGTATATCATATATAAATTTAGTTAATGTACATTGTTAATATTAATAATTAGATAATGTTATTATAACCTTATCATGTTATAATATTTTATAGTATATAATTATGACATGGATATTAATCATACGTAAATATGTAATATTACTACACATATAATATGTAGTTTATGGGTATATTATGATATGTATTTATATAGTCTTTTATTAATTATATTCCATATAACCCAAGTTATCAATCATATATTATTTATATGGTTAATTTGGTATTAAATGTTGGAAATATATATGTTACATATGGTTATTTAATCAATATAATAACCATAATTATATTATAATATAGTTTTATATAGTTAAATTATATCAATTTTCATATATACTATATCACATATTAATTATTATACCTGTAATATAATTACTATATTTGGTATATAGATAATATACTTATAAAGGCAATTATCACTCTTAGTATTAATTTCTAATAATAATAACCTTATTGTATAATATTCATAATAGTAATACGTATAACTAAGATTAAATATTGTATTAATCTTTAATAGTATGATCATAAGATTAACCCATATATGATATTATTAACCTATAATAATATCCTATATTATTATAATATATTATAAGTGACTATTATCGTATAATACGTTATAGTTATAACACTGATATTATCATTCTTATATTACCATATACTATAATGTTAAATATTATAACCATAACTATGATATTATACGTATTATTGTATTAGTATCCATAAGTAGTTATACCATTATATAAGTTAGTTACATAATCTAACTAATTACGTGTATAACATTTATGGATAATGTATTAATTTTACTCTCATTATGGTTATTTCCCATTATTTTATATATTAAAATTATATATAGGTAGTATATTTTACCATATTACTTATCATATTACTCAATAAGTACTTAAATTAAAATATCCTTAATTACACTATATTAAGGTATACATATAGTAATAATATATTATGTATACTATTTAATGCTAAATTATTACCAACTACTCCTTATAACTATAACCATTAAAACTATCAATATAATAGTTTAGGTAATATAATTAATTGTGATAATATAGGTATCACAAGTGTACTATTATAATACAATTATCATAAATATAAGATAGTATAATTAATTATAATATATATTTAATTATATATTAAATATATAATTAATATATACAATTATTAACATATAATTGTATGTGTATCCACCAATATTTATATGTGTAACCTATACAATTGTATATGATATTATAATATGATAACATATATATTAGTATATCTATAATAGAACTTATTAATTAAGTACTATATCATATACAATTGTATATTTAATATATAGACTTTTTAATATTAAGATAATTATATTATATCAAATATATAATATTATTGTATACTATAGTATAAAATCTATTAAATAGTATTAATTACTATCGTATTTACAAATATATCCTATTAACATTATATTATCCATTATAATGTTAATAGATATAATGGTATATAGTAATATTATAGTATATTAACATACCTTATATGCCATGAGATGTTATTAAAATAATATATCAATTAGTATGTGTATTATAATCCTTATAAATTAGTGCATGTATAATTAGTTAACATAATTATATGGTATACTTATAATAACATTATAATATATATAGAGTAAAGTTATATAATTCAATTTATACATATTATCTATATAATCCTAAGTATCAATATAACTTATATTAACATATCACTATGTTATATATCACTATATTATGATATGATTATATGATAACAGTTATATTTTAATATATTTTAACTAATATTAAATTATAAAATAGGTAATTACCAATATTTTATAATTATTAACCCATAAGATGGCACATATATCGTATATACTTAATGATGTGTATTGTTAATCAATACATTATAGTATTATTCCTTATATCTATTAACTATATTCATATAATGTTATATAATAATTAACATAGGTATAATGTATATACTAATAATATATTATTCTTAAATTAATAGATAGATAATTAATATACTATGATATATATTAATGACAATATTAACATTTAGAATATGATAAATAGATATTAATACATATAACTACGGTAACTTAATTACTTGTGTATCAATTACAGTAATCTATATAATAATTATGATCATAACTAGTATATCATTATACTATATTATTAAACCATTATGATATACTAAATATTTCATAGTATTATCAACTAGGTTAAACCTAGAGTATGTTTGATTATTGATACCTATAGGTAATTATACTAGGTATTAGGTTACATTAGTAATTATTATAGTATATTAGTGATATGCATCTATACATTAATACGTATAATATTTTAAGTAATGACTATATTATTAATAATAGGTTTAACCCGATTATATTAGCATATACGTATATAATAGTGATATCTATAATATCACTATTAATTAACGTATACATAAATGGTATATATGAATAATATAGTATCTAATACTATATTATACTATAGTAACTATTAATTACCCCATATACCAATAATACCGTACTATAGTCATAAATTATAGTTAAACTATATTATCACTACATATAAATAGTTAAACTATTATATAGGATATCTATATAAATAGTTATATATACTTATACACAACTAATTATCATATGACTTATAATATATCATATGATATAATAGTGATCTTTCATTAATATAATTATAGTATAAAATATATTATTAAACTATAATTAAGGTGACATATAATTAACTATTATCATAATACACAATAAAATATAGATATAAGTGTATATATGATATGTTACAATATTAATAGATATTATAGTATAGTTAATATATGGTTAATACATCATCTTTAATTATATATAATATATATTAACGTAATTATATTATGAATATTACTTGATATTTATAATAGTTAAAATAAAATTACTATCCATATTTAACCATATATAATGATACATCATATTAATAAATATTATTAATATTATATAGACTATCTTTATTAATACTATTTTTAATACGTATAGTTGACTGTTTATAATATTATCATAATATTATTAATTTCATATATCATATTTTACTATATACGCGGATAATATTAACCATATATTTAACTATATATCTTAATGATATTCATAATAGTTATAATTATAATTAAGTTATTGTAATATCATATTACAATATAATATCCATATAAATACTCAATTGTTATCGTTATAATAACCATATGAAATACATAACCTAATATGTAATTAAAGTACTAATCTATTATCTATACATTTGTGAGTATGAATACTGATATATAACATTGGTATCAATTAGAGTGTATTAAACTAATTTAATAATTTGTACTTATTTAATCATATCATATAATTCGTTAATATGGCTTATTATATTGGTGATATGCAAATAACCATATATTGGTACAATATATGGTTAGTTATATTAATTATAGTATCTAATATTACATCGAAAATTGAATATCATATAGGTTAATCATACTATACCTATATAGATACTATGATACTATTATGTAAAATGGTTAATACTAAACTATACTCATATAATATCTTGGGAGAGGATTGTATAAAACTACTTATTCCTGCCAAATATGTTACGAAATTTGGCAGAGAGCTACGTTTCCGATTTGGTCTGAGCTAGTTAATTTCAAGTAATATTAACTAATAGTATGATGTATTCATTACTTGGTATAATATACTATAATAAGTACATAATAAATATACATATATCACTAGTATAATTACCATATAATATAAAGCTAATATTATTGATAAGTACGTATAGGTACAATTTGTTATACAACCATAATAGGTATAAGTCAATATTACTATAATGAGATAATAGTATGCATATATGAGATGGTACAATATTACTTAAGTTGGTTACAAAATACTATATAATTTAACTTAATTGGTGACTATAATATACCAAGGGTCAGATAACTATCGGAGTTAATTATGACCATAATTGTATAATTTATACATTTATGAGCATTCATTTATGGTACCCATTTACAAATACTCTTAACAGCCATACTATCGGAATTGTTCAATACTTCCCTAAGGTATGATCTGAAAATACCTTCCCATGTAACAAATTTATCTTAATTTTAGTATATAAATTTGGTCATATTATAAATGATTATTCCAATTGGTTAATTGGTGATATGTTGTATCAAATATATACACTAGTATAAGTTATATATTATAACTTATACTATATATGATACCAGATATAATATGTATATATAATGATAATGGTTAGTATACTGTGCCTAAATATGTCATACATATTATAACCGCATTAATAATATTGGTATATAATACCTATGATAGGAATATTATACCCAACGTATATTTCCCCATGTGATGCTTACGATAACAAATTTTAAGTTACCATATGGTATAATAATAGTTTATTATAGGTACAATTATATTCACCTATTATGATTGGGTGAATATAACCATAAGTACCTATAATTTAATAGTTATCTCATATTATAGGTACTGAGATATTATATGATGGAGAGATTATAGTTACATACACAATTCATTGTATTATGACCATAAAACTAAATAAGTGATGGTGGAGAGAATTATATATCATAATATAGTATATTATGATATATAAGTGATAATCATATCATAATTATTATTAGATATTGGGTGTTCATATTATATAAGATGATCATCCTCTTGACATATATAATAATTATTACGTATACGTTGGATAATATAATTGGTATAATTATATCTATGGTGTTAGTTCATAATATCCACTATAAGTATGTTCAACAATATCATCTTATCTAATTTAATATAAACTAATAATGATTTCATATCATCACTACATAAATTTAATTACTAATATATGTATGGATATTTATCATCTATAAATATCCATAGTAATTTCATTCTCTCACCATATAATTTATATATAATGGCTTAGTAATCATATATACATTAAGAGAATAATGTATGGGTATCTATAATAACATGGTAATATACTATATGAATTGTGTTAGGAAGTAATGTATCTCTTACATCGATATTTCATATATTGACAATAATACCTATGGTCATAAAATAATGTATAATATTATAATGATAAACCAATTATATGTAACATGATATTAACCCAAAATCTAATGATAATAGATTATACTTATAATTAACTAATTATGATATTACTTCGTGTAATGTTGAGTATTTAGATTTGTCAATAACATGATTATATAATATACTCATATTATTATATTAACGTAGTTAATATAATTACTTATGGTAATATATTTAATTTATAATATCTTAATCTATTGTCGAATTAATCAAATATAAGTTTATATAGTTATAGATTATACGTAATACCAGATGTATTCACTTATAGGTAAACTTAAGGTTATAGTATATCATATAGTATGTTATATAAAATAATTAACATACTATACATATAATAATATTTAATGAAAATACACAATACATTATTCTAGATTAACCATATGATAGGTTATTTATGTGCATAATTGGACATAACATAATATTGATTAAATTATGAGATAACCAATAATTATCTAGTGTATCCATTTAGGTTAATATACATTGTGATATATTATTACTATTTATACCAATGTTATCATATACTACATAATATTCACTTTATATAATATTATTATATATATAAAGTATTATATATATATAATTATACTATAGATATTATGGTTTACCATATAATCATAGTTATCCATATTGATATGTAACTATTAATATACGTAATAGTTAATATGAATAATAAACTAATAGGTAAAAGATAATAGTATATATTTAATTAGGTATGATAATATTATCCCCATGGTTATTATTAGTTAATCATATGATAATTAGTTGTTAGTAAATAAGTTATGCTCTAAATATATTATAACAAGTTACCTAAGATAGTAATTGTTAGATATATGATACTATCAATATCCTGTATAGCAATAATAAGGATGATACATATTAATCTAGTATATAGTAATGATATTATTAACTCATATGTGTATTACCATATAGGTATAGTATTGTGATAAATTCCTATGCTCATATAGATTACTATATAGGTTATTGGTCTATACTAGTGTTATAATATATCTAATAATTATAACATGATATATGGTCAATATATACTAATAATATATTAGAGGAATAATATAACTCCACTATAATTACATTATAAACTATATCAGATTATAGTTATGATAATTATATATACTTATATTAATTATACCATAATATATTAATATATTATCTGCTTAGCCTCAATCTGGTACTTATGGTCATATGGGATAATTATACTATGCTTGTATGTGTTATCCATAAGATAATTATATAAGTTAACTAATATTTAAGGATATTGTTATAGGTTACTTATAACACATTAATATATTATAATCATAAGAGCAGTTCGTGACACCAATAACCTATAGTTCTATTGGTTAACACGGAATACCACTATATGTGTATATAGAGATATTATTACGTAATTTATAATAACCACGTGCATAATCTATGCATATTACCCAAGTAATTGTATTGATACCATAGTACTCTTAGATGACAATAAATATCATACTATATGTAATTAGTATACCATAATATTTATATCATATTATTATAAGTATTCATACCTCATAATATTTAAGTATCCAATTCACTATATACTAGTATAAACCATATTACTGTATAATATAATATTATGTTATACTTGAGGTATACCTATATTAAGATACCCAAATTATTTATATCATAGTAATGTGATATGAATATAGTGATCAATATTCATATACTTGCTAACAGATATTTATAATACATATGATATTTATATGCAATTATCTATAATGGGAACATTATATTAGCATATATAATAATAATGTGCATTACTCAAATTATTTATTAATTACCATAAGTAATATAGATATACAATGTACTTAATACATATTGTACATTAGTGTATGGTATAACATACACTAATATATTAGATATCTATTGATAAGATATATAAGTATACTAGTTAACTATCAATATTGTAACTATCGTCCATATTACTATTAAATATAAATAGGTTATAATATTTATAGTTATATAGTAAGTCATGAAAATAATTATGAGTATCATCATGGTAATATAGTATTATCATATCATATCTTACAGTATTTAAATGGTTATTACATAATTAATATAATTTTGTTATATTATGTTGATAATTAATCAGATATCATCTATATCATTATTAGTATTCATTATATAATGATCATACTTGTCAAATATACTATGTATGATTATGTGAATATATATAACAATGTATCTACTGACCGTTATGTATAGGTAACATAACTAATAATTATGTACAGATTATATACCATTAATATCTGTACATTATTATGGTAATTTATACTATATATTAGTACAGATTACTAGTATAAATGAGTATAGACTTAATACCATGCTTATAGGAACCAAGATTAATACCCAATCATATATACCTATTATTGAAATTAATCACTATAATAGTTAATTAACATACTATAATATGTAATAATTAGGATATAATTATTATATACATTTAGTAATATGTTCATATGATTAACCAAATTGTCTAATAACTGGAATAATACAGTTACAATACTATATATGGATTATGTACATTATTAACCAATTACTTAATATAATTACCAAATAAATTATATTACTAATTATTAGTAATTGATCACTTTTATCCGTACATACTATGTTCCCATTACAAGTGTATTAAGTATATATTATTGATTAACCCAATTTTACTATTACTAACTGAGTATTATATGGTATATACCTATCATAAGTAATTGACATATATTTGTTATACCAATAACCATATATTTTCAGTATATTAACTATAATTTGGATATAAATATGATTTCATATTATACATATTTGCGTATTATAGTATGTTAGTATATTAAATAATAGGTTATAATTTAGGTTATTTCATATAATAGTAAGCATAAAGATATATATTATAACCTATATCATGGTATAATAACTAATTATGTAATATCTAGATAATTATTTGGTATAAATTACTACCAAATAATACCAATATTTAATAGTGGTATGATATAAGTCAGTTAATGATTATAGCTCATTATAATATATTTTTAGTGGTCATATATTACAATAAATTATAATATATCTAATTTGCATACATAATTGATATAATATGAATACCTATGATACACATCATTTACTTATCATGTATAGGTATGATTATTACCTATACTAATACATAATAGGATAGTATAGATATACATTGTACTATTTATACCAACTTAATTACGTATATCATTAGTAACTAAACATATACGTTAATATCAGGTTTAAATAATATATTATAATTGATTAAATATTAATCACTACCTGTTATATTACCCTAAGTATAAGTGTTAATATCATTATAGGTTTAATACATAAGATAATACCAATAATCATCTCTGTTATAAGTGATAAATATTAATCATGATATAGGTTATAATATATATCTTTATGCTTATAACCCATAGATAATAAATTAATTGTTATCTATTAAATATGTTATAATATAGTAATGTATTGTGTATTAGTTTAATCTAGAATATATACACAATCTAATGTTAATTATATGTATAATAATCATACCAATATTTAATTATATGTATTGATTAGGTTATATAACTATAAGTACAATACTAATAGCCTTATCGTACATGGTATATTATGTGTCCAAGATTAAATAATATGCTATTATATGGTTAAGCACTAGTTATCATTAAGAGGATATTACCATATTACATACTCAATCACTTAAATGAGCTATAATCATATATCCTAATCATATTTAAACTATATAACCATATAGTAATTATTATATTATATTGTATATAGTATAATATAATATACTATATTATACTATATAGTATATTAATTAACTATTCATATATATAATTTATATATTTCTATATAAATTATAGGTATACAATACTAATTCCCTACGAGTGGAAGTTGTATTAATTATAAGTAAACTGAATGATATTAATATTGTCATATGATAACTATTAACCCCCAAGCAGATTATATAACATTATTACTTGAAATGATTGCTCGTCCTGAGATGATATCCCTACTTTATTTTGCATTCTCGTGATAGACTAATTCATGTGCTCTAGTTCCTGGTTATTATATTCCTTCCTGACTTGTCCCTATTACTATTATGGATAGTAATATGATTAATAGATACATTATGATATAATATTATGGTAATTATAATAGTTATAATAATAATATTAATATGTAATATATGTCATTTATATATATAATAGGTTATAATTCATATATGGGATAATGATTGTTTATGTAATATATTGAATAGGAAATAATAGTCATGTGTATACGTATATAGGTTACAATTATGATTAAATCTATTAATAGTTAATCATAATGAATTATAAGCTAATATAATTCACAATTCATCATAATCTATATAATATTGATTAATCGGTAATTAACTCACACTCAACCACCCGACATAATATATAAGTTAGGTTCGAAAGTAATCATTGTAACTGGTATTAGATGAATTGATACTTATTTATGTTGTATCCTTAAGGTTCAATAAAATATTGCTAATTTAATATGTGAATCATATATATACACTAATATATGATTTAGTGTATATATACACTAATATATTAACATATTAAATATGATTAGTATTATAACTAATGTATCATATATATTATTATGATTGTATATCAACTAATTATCTATTAAATATAGTGTAGTGAGGTTATGATTGTTCGTGACCTATCAACTTCAGCTCATTTGGTATCATTAGTGTTAGTTAAGTAACTTACGATATATGAAATTGTTAGGTAGAATCATGTATTATATAACATACTTAGTCTTAAAAAAGTATTGTATTGAATCATATAATTACATTGAAAGATATTAATAGGTCACTAGGTAACCATAATATATCATTACAAATACATATAGTATATAGTAATTATTGTGACCTAATGAAGGCAATATAATTGAGTAAATAGGCTTTTCTATGACCTCTTAACACACAAGTCATAAAAATACCTCAATTCTTTAGTACCATAGATTATATGAACTGACTAAGAGTACCGTAAACTCGTGTGGTATCATAGGTACAATTATATTCACCTATTAGGTAACCTATGTTAGTATGTTACTTATATGTTGTACGTATATCATTCTCTTTATATAAGAATTGGTGATTGAACATTTAGTTATCAGTCATAGTCAGTTTAGTTCACTATAATCCATTATGCTCTAATTATCGTTATAAGTTATGTTACACTGATACGATTATCATAGTTTAATATACTATAGTATAAGGTATATATTATCATATGTGCATAATACATATGATATTTATATTATGCCTTTACGTATGATTATCAGTGATTACCGAGAACTATTGGTATAGTATATACTTATTAGCATAATGACTATGTATAATAATATAGTATTATTATTATTATTTAGTACATTATATGGTTAGTTATACCTATATGGTAATACACATATGAATACTCTCCATACGGTTACTATAATATAATCACTATATGCCTAATTATTATTAACTTGCATAAACTATAGTTATGATCATATAACTATATATTTTAGTCAATATACTATATTAATAGTAATATAATAACTACATATTACATATTATGTAATATGTATATACGTTAATATGTGATTATATAATATATCAATAGATATTACTATTGATATTTGTAATATATCTCAATATTGATCCGTACGATTCCAATATATAATGACTATATTGTTATCTTATTTGTATATATGTATGGTAATATACAATACAAGTGAGGTAATTGATATATTACCATAATAGTTTACATACCACTATTTATACTAGTATACCATATATATGTAATAATCACAATGACGTTATTATCATTAATTACCTATAAATTAGTATAATATAAGAATATGTAACTAACTTATATAATGGTAGTTAATGAATATTAACTACCATCATACTATAACCTAAGAAGATAATCTATGGTACCCATAAATTATAACTATGTAATAAGATATATGGTATCCATAGTAATATCTATTAACTATTCATAATGTACTAGTGACCTATTAATAACATGTTATGTATCATTATATGTTATAATATAGGATACTTAGTTATAGTATATTAGTATCTATATACAATAGCTATTACAGTGATATTATGTAATATAATATTATATTTGATAATATGGAAATTCAATTATTTATGATACTTATAATCATACTAATTTAAGTTTACCAACGTATCATAATAGTATATATATAACTCAGATGATATAATTATGTTATAGCTAAAGTTATATTACTATTGGTAACATAATATACTATGGGTAATATAATATATAATTATAACCAATATTTAACATTATACAACATATAGAGTAACTATATGATACCTATATGTTATGATTATAATTAGTTATATATTATGATGTATATCATAATGATATATTTGAGATAACTATATCACACAATCTTTTATAGTATAATCACTCATAATAAACATACCCTATATGATCATTAACTAATTAACTAAATAATCATATGATATATTATCATATCATTAAATACTATAATTTGGATTAAATTATCTATTAAACATAAGTAATGTATTCTTACTTATGTTATCAATAATATAGTTTATAACTATATATTTATAGTAAATTAGTTATTGAACCTATATGTATATATATTATGATATAATATCTAAGTATCAAATCATATGGGTACAAAAACATTATAGGCATATTTATTATGTACATATCTATTATAACAGGCATATTAGTTTTACTTATGTTTAATATAGGTAAGAACATAAGTATATGATATAAAGTATAGTATGATATAATATAATTAGTGATTATTTAATATTATATAGGTAATTATCAATATTATACCATAACCATGGATAAATAGGTGAATATTATTAGTTATGTTAACTTATATTATGTTAAATATTACTTATAATTATGTAATTCATAATTAACAATATATGTACTTCCATAAGTGTAGTTAATATATACATAATTCAGTTTATTATCTTAATTATGATAACATACATATTCTAATTACTATATATGTGTTAATTATCTATAATAACTATATATATATATAGTTAATATAACTTGGGTTAACCTATTGTTAATTAAATATTATAGAGATGTATATTACCGGAATATATAGATATATTTATTAATATGTATAAACATATAGTTATAATAGTGGTATGGTTATAATAAATAGTATAAATAGTATATTGTTAATATGGTAATACATAATGGTAAATATCCAAAATCTACACTAATATATAATTATGTACCTATATGATGTATTGATATCATAATGTAGAACTTATATTAATCATAATATAGTATGATTATGTTAGATACCTAAATGATTCATATAATGCTATAATTATGATTAATAGCATTATTGATATTAGTATGATATACATATCAATTACATATTATAGTTGTATATACGGTATAGTATTACATATTAATATAAACTATGGTATATTGATATATTAATATAAGTATAGGTATATTAGTTATATTAGTTAAAATAGATATTATGGGTTATAATACCCAATTTAATTAATCTATTAAATATTATATTATAATTCACTATGATATCTTATTAATTACCTAATAATTCATAGTCTATTATTAATATATATCGGTACATATATAGATATAACTATTATTATAATATTTTCATAGTGTATATATTGACCATAATAATTATCTCATATTTATTACAAATTAGATATGTAATTTTCATATTACTAATAGGTGTTCAGAAGTTATCAATCATAGTATTAATAACAATAATTATAATATTTATCAATTGTTAAGTTATTATATGAAATGAGTATTAATTAATAATGGTTAATCTATTTATAATGCTTGAGAATATATAATAATAACCAAATCAGTATACTATTATAATAACTTATAATATGATATACACAGTATACTATATCATACTTAATATTAATTTTGGGTGACATATGTGTTAATAACTGTATCGTAGATATATGGTTACATAATATTAATTATTATTACAATAATTATATGAATATGATTATAATTATGGTATCCATACCATATGAAATATTATATAGATAATTCATAATTGGAATAATCATTTATAGGATATACTGGTACATTATAAATTATACAATATTATACATAATCATAACTATATTATTGTGTTTATGAGTACCTATTATATATGATATAATAATCTAATATATCAGTCAACTAATTAGATATAATTATAATTATTCATGATACTTAATAATTATTACCTTATAAGTGTTAATATCAATTATGATAGAATTATCTACCTAAACCAATATAATGTAATAGTTATTTAATAAGGTTATAGTATAATATTATTCACCATACTAGTTATATAATGAATTGATAATTACCTATCAATATTATATGTAGATATCATATTATATGATAATATAAATATTGATAATTATATATCTATCCGGCTAACTATCACCCGGATAGATATAGCTATATCTTTAGTAATGTTTATAATTCGTATACATTTAACAATACTAAGAGTGATAATTACTTAGGTTATTTGGTATTTGTAGTGACTATACCATTAATTATAAGTTTACCAACGTATCATACCCAATATTATAATTGCATATGTATAACCTATTTACACAATCATTACCTCACTTGTGATATTAACCTATTCAGATAGTTTATTATGATATTGTATTCAAGAACTTATATTGATAGCAATATTTAGTATCATTATGTCAACCATAGTATTATACTTAATGTAATGATTATATGTATAAGTCAATACCTAATAATTTTATATACGGATAATTAAATATAGTAAGTAATATTATAATAATGTTATATGGTTATTCTATAATTGTATTAGCCAATTACAAATCTAGAATAAAATTTATATATTAGTAATTATTAATACTAATTATGTAATACCTAATATGTAATACCTTATACATTGATAATATCTAAAGTTATATTACTATTGGTTATAATGGATTATTACTATGTAATTAACATCTGTAATATAAAATAATATTGTAATTAATATATATTATTAATATTCATATAATAGTTAATTATCCTATTACTATATGTATTATACACAATTAATAATTATGGTTTGATATTAGTGTATCAATTATAATATTTTATAGAAGCATTATAAGTAACCTATTATGGTATTTATCATAGTTAATTGTATTTATACATTATAAGCATTATAAGCATTATAAGTAACCTATATTTTATACAAGCATTATAAGCATTATAAGTAATATTATCATAGTTAATTGTATTTATAGTAATGATACTATACTATACTATCATTGTATTTAATAGTTAATAGTATGATTAACTATTAATTATATTATTAATATAATGAATAATAAGATAACATATTATTCATATAACCATATTATATTGGTACTTATATCGATCATATTATATATAGTATATATGAAAATTGATATAATTTAATCGTATTCTAAATACAATATTATATTATCATAGTTAATCATACTATACCTATACTTGATGAGTCTAAATTATAATGGATTCATTAATTATATATACTCGTTATCGTACATAAGTACCTATTAAATTGTAACCAAGATTAACGTTGGGTTGATATTATAGGTAATTATACCATAACTATTAAATATAATAATATTACTATAACTTATAATATATCATTATGATATAAAGATTATGATATATTGGTATTAGTGAATTGCTATCCTATTACTATGTGAATAATATTATTAATATTTAATAAACCATATATAACCATAAATACTATTTATTCATCAATAATTAATTATTTTAGTATAAAATAGTATATAATTACTATGCAAGAGTATAATGTGATATATATTATAATAGTTTCATATTATAATATATATGGTGTTGTACTATGACTTAAGTATGTATACAATATAAATACAATATGGTTACCATATACTCATTTATTGGTATAATGAATAACATAATTGTCTAATATATATCTTTATGCTTATTATAAATATCATACACTTATATATCCATAATAAGTATACACTATTACCAGTAATAGTATATAATAAATGTTATCAATAGATATACCTATTATGTTAAGTAATTATGTAATAATACCGGTAATTATACTATTTTATACTATAATAATTATAAGGTAATTATAATAATACTTAATAGTATATAAGTATGAAATACTATTGACTATATATACCTATCTTGTATGAATATACCATCATATATTAAGTGAATGTACGGATAATTTAATTGTAGAATTAGAGCTCTTAAAACCTATAATAGCATAGGTCTATGAAATGTTGTAATATACCATACATTAATCCTCTTAGTCTATCACTACTAAGATAACAGAGATAAATATACCTCATAGTTAATTACCATATTATCTATCACAATATGATTATAGTATGAGGTATATATTCGGTAATATGTAAACCTCTCAATAGATATAATTATTATGGTTAAGTAATATACTATAGTGTAATAAGGTATCTATAATGATATTAATATAATTATTTAATGTAATCAACTCAGGTTAATATCTATATAATATATACTATAATGATATATATTTAATACTATAATTGAAATATATAGTATTATATTAACCTATAATTAACCTTCACCATTGGGTTATATGAGTTGATCATACTATGATAACTAAAATATCATAGATGATATTATTGTCTATAATTAGTAATTTATACATAGATAGTAATAACTCTAATATATTCATATATTAATCTAGTATATAGTAATGATATTATTAACTCATATGTGTATTACCATATAGGTATAGTATTGTGATAAATTCCTATGCTCATATAGATTACTATATAGGTTATTGGTCTATACTAGTGTTATAATATATCTAATAATTATAACATGATATATGGTCAATATATACTAATAATATATTAGAGGAATAATATAACTCCACTATAATTACATTATAAACTATATCAGATTATAGTTATGATAATTATATATACATATATTAATTATACCATAATATATTAATATATTATCTGCTTAGCCTCAATCTGGTACTTATGGTCATATGGGATAATTATACTATGCTTGTATGTGTTATCCATA
Source organism: Nicotiana tomentosiformis (assembly GCF_000390325.3). Lineage (NCBI taxonomy): Eukaryota > Viridiplantae > Streptophyta > Magnoliopsida > Solanales > Solanaceae > Nicotiana > Nicotiana tomentosiformis. Next base: position 47,043 of record NW_027174692.1, read on the forward strand.
AGATAATTATATAAGCTAACTAATATTTAAGGATATTGTTATAGGTTACTTATAACACATTAATATATTATAATCATAAGAGCAGTTCGTGACACCAATACCCTATAGTTCTATTGGTTAACACGGAATACCACTATATGTGTATATAGAGATATTATTATGTAATTTATAATAACCACGTGCATAATCTATGCATATTACCCAAGTAATTGTATTGATACCATAGTACTCTTAGATGACAATAAATATCATACTATATGTAATTAGTATACCATAATATTTATATCATATTATTATAAGTATTCATACCTCATAATATTTAAGTATCCAATTCACTATATACTAGTATAAACCATATTACTGTATAATATACCATTAATTACTATAAATATATCGTAATTAATATAATATTATGTTATACTTGAGGTATACCTATATTAAGATACCCAAATTATTTATATCATAGTAATGTGATATGAATATAGTGATCAATATTCATATACTTGCTAACAAATATTTATAATACATATGATATTTATATGCAATTATCTATAATGGGAACATTATATTAGCATATATAATAATAATGTGCATTACTCAAATTATTTATTAATTACCATAAGTAATATAGATATACAATGTACTTAATACATATTGTACATTAGTGTATGGTATAACATACACTAATATATTAGATATCTATTGATAAGATATATAAGTATACTAGTTAACTATCAATATTGTAACTATCGTCCATATTACTATTAAATATAAATAGGTTATAATATTTATAGTTATATAGTAAGTCATGAAAATAATTATGAGTATCATCATGGTAATATAGTATTATCATATCATATCTTACAGTAATTTAATGGTTATTACATAATTAATATAATTTTGTTATATTATGTTGATAATTAATCAGATATCATCTATATCATTATTAGTATTCATTATATAATGATCATACTTGTCAAATATACTATGTATGATTATGTGAATATATATAACAATGTATCTACTGACCGTTATGTATAGGTAACATAACTAATAATTATGTACAGATTATATACCATTAATATCTGTACATTATTATGGTAATTTATACTATATATTAGTACAGGTTACTAGTATAAATGATACGTAAATATAAATTATATTTACGTATATAACATATTAATTATAGTTATACATACATACACTAATATTATTTGATATCCATAATCATAATTAAGATATTAATAGATTAAGATTAAAATATAAATATGATAGTAATGATAGATTATAGGTATATTATCAATTGATAGTATAAATCAATTAGGTTAATGATAAGTTATAGGGCATGATTATAATACAATAATATAATACTATTATATAATATAATGTTAAATACTAATATATATACCCAAATTCCATATTACCCATACATCTATTGGATAATATGAATTGATTATATACCATATATATTTATAACTAAGTATAGGTATCATAGATTATATTGTTTACCTATAATACTCAGATGATATGTTAACAATACTATTATTTATATATACCCTTGATGAGTCTAAATTATAATGGATTCATTAATTATAGTATTGATTATTATCTCTATAATAGTATAATACATTACGGTTATATATGGTTAAGTATATATTGAACTAAACTTACTAATGTTAAGGTATATCAATTCTCATATTAGTTTGCATACAAATGTTTATAAATATGTATAATGCTATATTAAAAATGTATAGGTTAAATATACAGATATTATACCAGAACCTATAGTTATGACATATATAGTGTATTTAATTGTCACTATGAGTATAGACTTAATACCATGCTTATAGAAACCAAGATTAATACCCAATCATATATACCTATTATTGAAATTAATCACTATAATAGTTAATTAACATACTATAATATGTAATAATTAGGATATAATTATTATATACATTTAGTAATATGTTCATATGATTAACCAAATTGTCTAATAACTGGAATAATACAGTTACAATACTATATATGGATTATGTACATTATTAACCAATTACTTAATATAATTACCAAATAAATTATATTACTAATTATTAGTAATTGATCACTTTTATCCGTACATACTATGTTCCCATTACAAGTGTATTAAGTATATATTATTGATTAACCCAATTTTACTATTACTAACTGAGTATTATATGGTATATACCCATCATAATTAATTGACATATATTTGTTATACCAATAACCATATATTTTCAGTATATTAACTATAATTTGGATATAAATATGATTTCATATTATACATATTTGCGTATTATAGTATGTTAGTATATTAAATAATAGGTTATAATTTAGGTTATTTCATATAATAGTAAGCATAAAGATATATATTAAAACCTATATCATGGTATAATAACTAATTATGTAATATCTAGATAATTATTTGGTATAAATTACTACCAAATAATACCAATATTTAATAGTGGTATGATATAAGTCAGTTAATGATTATAGCTCATTATAATTATTATAATATATTTTTAGTGGTCATATATTACAATAAATTATAATATATCTAATTTGCATACATAATTGATATAATATGAATACCTATGATACACATCATTTACTTATCATGTATAGGTATGATTATTACCTATACTAATACATAATAGGATAGTATAGATATACATTGTACTATTTATACCAACTTAATTACGTATATCATTAGTAACTAAACATATACGTTAATATCAGGTTTAAATAATATATTATAATTGATTAAATATTAATCACTACCTGTTATATTACCCTAAGTATAAGTGTTAATATCATTATAGGTTTAATACATAAGATAATACCAATAATCATCTCTGTTATAAGTGATAAATATTAATCATGATATAGGTTATAATATATATCTTTATACTTATAACCCATAGATAATAAATTAATTGTTATCTATTAAATATGTTATAATATAGTAATGTATTGTGTATTAGTTTAATCTAGAATATATACACAATCTAATGTTAATTATATGTATAATAATCATACCAATATTTAATTATATGTATTGATTAGGTTATATAACTATAAGTACAATACTAATAGCCTTATCGTACATGGTATATTATGTGTCCAAGATTAAATAATATGCTATTATATGGTTAAGCACTAGTTATCATTAAGAGGATATTACCATATTACATACTCAATCACTTAAATGAGCTATAATCATATATCCTAATCATATTTAAACTATATAACCATATAGTAATTATTATATTATATTGTATATAGTATAATATAATATACTATATTATACTATATAGTATATTAATTAACTATTCATATATATAATTTATATATTTCTATATAAATTATAGGTATACAATACTAATTCCCTACGAGTGGAAGTTGTATTAATTATAAGTAAACTGAATGATATTAATATTGTCATATGATAACTATTAACCGACAAGCAGATTATATAACATTATTACTTGAAATGATTGCTCGTCCTGAGATGATATCCCTACTTTATTTTGCATTCTTGTGATAGACTAATTCATGTGCTCTAGTTCCTGGTTATTATATTCCTTCCTGACTTGTCCCTATTACTATTATGGATAGTAATATGATTAATAGATACATTATGATATAATATTATGGTAATTATAATAGTTATAATAATAATATTAATATGTAATATATGTCATTTATATATATAATAGGTTATAATTCATATATGGGATAATGATTGTTTATGTAATATATTGAATAGGAAATAATAGTCATGTGTATACGTATAAGGATATACAATTACTAATTATATATAATTATTATATAATTATAGTAACATCTAGTAATTACCATTAACTGAATATAATCAGTTAATGGTATAGATTTATCAAATTGGGTTATTTTAAACTAAACAAATAACCAATAAGAATTAATATGTATAGGTTACAATTATGATTAAATCTATTAATAGTTAATCATAATGAATTATAAGCTAATATAATTCACAATTCATCATAATCTATATAATATTGATTAATCGGTAATTAACTCACATTCAACCACCCGACATAATATATAAGTTAGGTTCGAAAGTAATCATTGTAACTGGTATTAGATGAATTGATACTTATTTATGTTGTATCCTTAAGGTTCAATAAATTATTGCTAATTTAATATGTGAATCATATATATACACTAATATATGATTTAGTGGTCATAGATTATATCTATACTATTATATGGAATAAATATGATTAGTATTATAACTAATGTATCATATATATTATTATGATTGTATATCAACTAATTATCTATTAAATATAGTGTAGTGAGGTTATGATTGTTCGTGACCTATCAACTTCAGCTCATTTGGTATCATTAGTGTTAGTTAAGTAACTTACGATATATGAAATTGTTAGGTAGAATCATGTATTATATAACATACTTAGTCTTAAAAAAGTATTGTATTGAATCATATAATTACATTGAAAGATATTAATAGGTCACTAGGTAACCATAATATATCATTACAAATACATATAGTATATAGTAATTATATGCTTATGGCCATACCTTAAATAACCTAAACAATGTGTATATATTGGTTATAGCCTAATCATTAAACTTTCCCCCATATCTTATCGTACTATTACACTTATGATTAGAGTACCTAATATAGTATATGCTATAATGATCGGATATAGTTAGATATAGCATCCGATCATATTTAGTATTTGATTTAGAAAGTTAGTAATTTGTTATATAACCACGTGCTATTTGAAAATTCATTATATGTATATCATATTGTTATGTATTACCCATTATAGTTATTATATAATATTATTTGGTACTATTATATAATATGTTATAATAGTATAATAGACTATACCTCGTGTGGATACAATCTGATTTCTATATGGGCCAAGGTTTTTTGAGGTATGGGTTGATATTTGGGTCCGAAAATTGGTTTAGGATAGGTCTATGAAATTAAATATATGAACAAGTGAATAATAGGTTATGTTGATAGGTTATAAATGACGAATAATTATATATAACTTATAAGTAATCATAGTAACCTATAGTGTTTACATAAGTATACCAACATTAAGATAAATTTGTTAAATTACTATGTAATTAAATGCCTATACAATATCATTTATTACTATATGATATAAGTATATGTATAGATCAATAGTATTGTATAATAGATATATATAATTAGTATATTCTATTATACTAATTATAATATTTAATTCGAATTTAGTTAACTAATTTCAATAATATTGTGACCTAATGAAGGCAATATAATTGAGCAAATAGGCTTTTCTATGACCTCTTAACACACAAGTCATAAAAATACCTCAATTCTTTAGTACCATAGATTATATGAACTGACTAAGAGTACCATAAACTCGTGTGGTATCATAGGTACAATTATATTCACCTATTAGGTAACCTATGTTAGTATGTTACCTATATGCTGTACGTATATCATTCTCTTTATATAAGAATTGGTGATTGAATATTTAGTTATCAGTTTAGTTCACTATAATCCATTATGCTCTAATTATCGTTAATACGATTTGGGTATAAAGAGAATATCCATATGTGGCATTTAGGTTAAGTGTATATATATTTCTTTAGATTTCCAAAGTTTCAAGAGTCTATATGAAGTATGCCTTCCAAGGTTTGTAGGTTGAATGACTATAGTATTATATAGATCCCGATGTAGAAAGAGAATTTGGATAAATTGCTCTCCAAATATGACTATTGTGAAATCATATAATGGTTACATGCTCTTAATAATACTCCGGGGGGTTGTACGTATTCACTATACCACCATATGATCCATACATTATAAGTCAATGGTGGCATTGAGGTAAATAAACGTTCGAACATAGGTTACATCCACGGGTTCACCTGCTTGGGGGTGATTGAATCATATAAAATAAATTTTCAAGCATAATACCAATGATTGTATTTCAAATATTCTAATTTCATGTATATACTTGATACTTATGTTGATATAACCAAATATCTATTATAGTATAATTTTCCCAAATTTGTATTAACATAAGATGGTAAATTTATACTATCGTATAAATGGATGTAGACCATAATTATAGTCATATAAGTAATATGAGGTTAATATATAAATAATCAATACTATATTATGGAATTAGTGTTCAGATAGATTATGTTATAAGGTATACCAAATGGTTAATATATCAACAACAATACTATATATTAATAGGTGGGAATGGTGGTTACTCAAACGTAATAGGTTATTGAATTTATAGTACATTTATGAATTCAATAATTTTAATGATTGAGATATATCCTGTAATCATATAGCTATATCTGATATTATAACCTAACACTAATTTTGCATACCATTTGATTATCTGTGGTATAAAATATAATCCAATGGTGAAGGTTCATATTAATACGGATAGTTTAAAATTATGATATAATCTTAAACTACTTATATAATTAGATAGGCAACTATGGTTATTGAATTTACATTGGTTAAATATGTTCATATCGTATAAAATAGGTTATCACAAATATTACTTAACTAAATAATATGTAAACGTCGTGTATTTATAAATGGTTTACATATCACTATTTATACTTGTATAACATATCTTGATAACTATTTAACTATTACTTATACGTAATAGGTTATTGAATTTACTTATGTTATTATAGTTATATAAATATATTGTCATAAATGGTATAATCCATAAGTACCCAAAGTGGGGGAAGTATGATTCGTACATTCACTTGGGTTAATCTATAAGAATTATAGGTACATTACCAACTGATTGCAATAACAAATATAGGCAAATATTACTTAATTGTATTGCCTATATTACGATAATTTGATGATAATCACAAGTCTATAAATTTATATTTATAGGTTCCCCATCAGGCATAACCTCAAAATCATATATACGTATAACGAGAGGATAGCAGATGGGGAACATTGAGTTAAAATCCGTACATGCTATAGTTTAATGTGTTATATTTTATCATATTTATATATGATAAAATATGCCATCAAATTATAACCCTATACGTGTTATCTATAGTGATATTCACTATAGGTAACCTATAGTATGTAAGTGAAATAGTCAGTGGTATATTGGTGGTATATATTTGGTGAATTTTCACCAAATAGGCTTCTATTGGTGGGTTGCTTCACCAATAGAACTTGAGCATATAGGTTCTATTGGTAAGTATTTCACCAATAGAACTATAGGTTATTGGTGTCACGTGGTATAATCCATAAGTACCCAAAGTGGAGGAAGTATGATCCGTACATTCACTTGGGTTAATCTGATTTCAAACCCAAGTTCACCCTATAATGTATGTTTACTTATAATGCTTGCAGTCATGTATACCAATCTCAGTGATATTCCATGTTATTAGCATATAGTATTGGTGATCATCATGGAAAACCAATGATCCGTTAACACCCCATTGACACCAGTTAATTCATACATTCTTATATTAAATATATTTAGTTTGGTATTGCTTATATGGATCATTTATGCATAGAATAGTATAATATAGTATATCATTTATGACAATATATGATATCGTATTCATATAATTCCATGTGATTTAGTAACTATAGGTTACCTAACATTAATTTATCCATAATACCTTTTATCAGCATATAACCTAACACTAATTATAATTTATGTCATAAATCTATAGTGTTGATACCCTATTAATTTAAGTATACATATTATAATTTAGTCTATTTTCTGATTTAATGTATACATATTATAGTAACAAGTGATATGGTTAATTACTATAGATTGATAATATGCATTAGGTAATTAATGCATATATGATATAATAGCATAAACAATCATTAATATTATGGTATATAGCCATTGTGATATACCATGATAATAACCTATTTCATACCTATACCCAACATATATTTCCCCATGTGATGCTTACGATACCAAATTTTAAGTTACCATGTGGATACCAATCTAATAGTCATTTATATGTTTACCCAATTATTTTTCACTATTTATACTAGTATACCTCACATATCATTTATCGTACATGGTATATTATGTGTCCAAGATTAAATAATATGCTATCATTAGAGGGGGTTAATTATGTATTCACTCCGATATGACTATTATATAATCGAATATGATATATGGTTAAGTAATATTACCTATAATTATTAGATTACTGATAACAATTATATAATTAAATATTTAATTATATAACCAATAACCTAATTGGTAACATTTATGAAAAGCCATTATACAATTAAATAGATACTTATAACCACCAGTATATGTATGATACCTATATAAACTATACATAGGTTACTATTATTGATATACTAAATTCATAAATTATACAATTATACCCAATCATATTGTATAATTAATGCATAATAATAGTATATATTAAGTTAATATTAAGATAGTCTATATAGGTATCATACATATACTGGTCACATCATACATGCTCTTAACTATAGGTTTATGTGGAACCTATAGTTATCTTTCATATATTGACTTACATATATTAATCCAATATAGTATACATTATGTATACTATCTAGTAATAGATAGCATTAATTGGTATATACTATAATCGATAATAGTATTATTCCGAAATATATTATAATTATGTGTTATTATCATATATACATCTCAAGTATAAAATTATGTATGTGGTTATACGAGATATAGTGTTATCAAATTATATATTACCAATTATAGGTATTGTTATACAATTATTTAACCTAATTGTATTATACACGAGTATAATACAACATTAATAATGTATATAGTTTACTAATTAATGTATTTATTGACTACATCTGGTTACTTATATTAATCGGTATATACAATAATTTGGTCATACAGATTATTCAATTATACTATATGGTTAATACAATGCATAAGCCATATCAATTAGAGTGTATTAACCATACACTTGAGATGTATATATGATCAACATTTACCATAATAAATTACCTCCTGTATATAATTTAACCCATTTCATATCTCATATTGTAATTATGATTAATAGATTTAATCATAATATAAGAAGTACTATCTAATACTTATTTCTGATAATAGTTAAAATAATCATTATAAATCCAATTCTTAGTATATTCAGACTAATATACTAGTAGTATATTAATATTGTGAAAGTATAATAGTGATTAATCCGATTTATATTACTATACCTAATTACTAACTATCATATTCATATTAACCTTATAATTATATATAATAATTATTTGTTAACTATAATAAGTACCATAGAATATAATAAGTATATATACTATATAGTAACCAATTATACGATATAAATACTAATTGTGATGTACTAATTATAAACTTTAGTATTAATGTATCATCATATAGGTGAGGATTATCAATTTATATACTTATTGTTAATCAATACTAATATATAATATTATAATAGATAATATAGATATGTATATATGATTATGTAATATACCAACTACATTTAATGTAATCAACTCAGGTTAACCTATGATTGAAGGTTTACTCATAGTACCAATAGAAATATATAAGCATAAAGATATAAAATTGAATATCATATAGGTTAATTATACTATACCTATACTTGATGAGTCTAAATTATAATGGATTCATTAATTATATATACTCGTTATCATACATAAGTACCTATTAAATTGTAACCAAGATTAACGTTGGGCTGATATTATAGGTAATTATACCATAACTATTAAATATAATAATATTACTATAACTTATAATATATCCATATATATTAATATCACTAAACTGTATAATTATTATCACGTATTAATATACCCAAATTAATGATATCATTATCTAAAGTATAGGGTTATATTATAAATTATTACATATTATATAATTGTACAGTTACCAATGATGGTTATATAATGAGGTTATAATATACCTACACTAATACATTTTAATACAATAATTACCTATATCTTTTAGGTTACAATCATATATATAGTATAGTATTTCACCTATTAATTATAATACTATTTTGATATTACGTACTATTGTAATAATACCATAAGTTATTCATTATATGTACTATATTTCATATAGGTATATTACAAGTGTATTAATTATAATGATAACTCAATATAAATAGTTAATATTACTTAACCATATTTATATATGATAAAATATGCCATCAAATTTAGTAAATAGGTATGTGTATAACTTAATCTTAACTATTATCAATATGTAATAGTTATAATTATTTATCACTATATGTGGATATAGTATTATAATTAATTATCCATATTAACTAATGACATAATATACCTTATTACCATATCCTAGTAATACATTATATCATATATATCTAACATTTAATGTATATCATATTGTTAATGCTATATCTTGAATTACTATAATCATAATTAGGTAACATGGGTTATAGTACTAATTATATAAAATTGGGTTAATCACTATACTATATATAATTATAGTAATCATATTATGTAGTTATGATAAATGAGTATAATATAAGAATGTATGAATTAACTGGTGTATTATATCAATATGTATATTACAATAATATAGTAATTCATGATTATGAATATGTAGTTAACTATTTAATATATCAATTATATGATATACAATGATAACATATAATGATATAATAGGATATTACTGATATCCTATTATAATTACCATTAACCTATATTAATAATATTTACCTAATAGATAATACCTTAACATATAGTATAAAGGTTATATTTGTTACCATTAATATGTAACAAATATATTAGTATACTTTGATAGATCATAATTCTATTATATAATAATTACTATATAATGATTATATGATTGTATGGTATGTGATTACACTAAATTAGTGGTTAAAATTAATAATACATAATTGACATATCCAATTACGGTGTCACAATATCATTATATAACATATATGATCATAATATAATGTGACCTGTTACTAATATTTCACATAACTTATCGTAGTGAAATCATATGATTATTATGATATAGTAACTATTATAAGTAATAATCATAGTATATAATACTCTATATAACCATATATAGAGTATATCATAAGTTATACTATGATATACCAATTTATATTATAATTGATAATTTATGATACCTATGTAAATATACCCTAATTAATCTAATATTATGGATATTGATTAATATGTTATGTATTTATTGATGAAATATATACATATGTACTTATAACCTTATCATATTCTATGATAGTTTATAACCTATAATTAGTTAAGTATTATAACTAGTGCTCAATATAATTGAAAGTATCAATTATAACCATAGTTACTATCATATATATTATTAACTATCTAAATTATTATGTAGATAGTTGTCATTTATATTATGACCATATGATATACTTTGTTATCTATTAACTTAATAATAGACCTATTTATTTAATTTGGTTAAAATAGCAAGTTGGTATATGAATATTGTCATATATCTATATATATGATAACATTGGTATAATTCTAACCATATCTTAATTCACTTGTTACTAGTATATGTCAACCTATGTGCCCTTCGTATAAGTTTAACAATATGAAAGATAGTCTGACTATAATATGTTATTCAAGTGTATACTTATAATAATAGTTAACGTTATGATTATTATCGTATATCTACCTGTTATATTCAGGTAACACATATAATTGTAATGTAGTTTATACATTATGTAAAGGTCATAATTTTGATGACCCAAAATATCATCTTTAAATTTAATAAGTAATTCTATGTTCTAAGACCTTGAAAAACACCATTTATCCTTTCTCGACTTGCGTGCATAATCCGTAAAATGTTTTGGAAAGTTTTTATGTGAAATATGAATTAAAATGTGAAATAGAGCTTTAAAATTCAAGTGAGTTGACTTTGGTTAACATTTTTAGCAAACAGACCCGGATTAGTATTTTGACAGTTCCGATAGCTCCGTATCGTAATTTGGGACTTGGACGTATGCCCGGAATTTAATTTGGAGGTCCCTAACTTAAGTTATGACCATTTAACGGAACTAGCAATTTAAAGGCTAAAGATTTCCAAGTTTGACCACGGGGTTGACTTTTTGATATCGGGGTCAGAATCCGATTCGGAAAATTGGAATAGATCTGTTATGTCATTTATGACTTGTGTGCCAAATTTAAAGTCATTCCGGATTCATTTAACATGTTTTGGCACAAGATTTGTAAATTGAAAAGTTTGGAAACTCAAAAGATCGAATCGAGGTGTGAATTATAATTTCAGCGTCGTTTGACGTGATATGAGACCCCGAGTAAGTCCGTATAATATTTTAGGACTTGTTGGTATATTTGGTTGAGATCCCGAGGGCCTCGGGTGGATTTCGGGTGGTCAACAGAATTTAATTTTGGCATTTCAAGAACGTTCGACGTCGTTTCTTCAAGAATAAGTGGTATCCCATTAAGCAAATGAATTCCAAATTCAGTTTTGATGGAAGCATTATATCCGTATTGAAATTTAGGAGCCATAGTAAAAAGAATCGTTGAATTCGGAAAACGTATGAGAGAGTTATGCCCATTTTCATGTCGGGAAAGATTTTTCATAGCCGCCAGCACCCAGGGTAGCGTGGGGCGCTAGCCCTGGCACTGGAAATTATTGGTGTACTGGAAAGTGTGCCACAGGCAGCGCCCCACGCTATCTGTGGCGCTCGAAAACGCCAGACTCCCCATAAAACGGGAAGTTTAGCTATTTTACTCATTTTTGAGTTTGGGGAGCTCGATTTAGGCTATTTTTGGGGCGATTTTTACGGGAAAAAATTGGGGTAAGTGTTCCTTATCCTATATTGATTATATTTCATGATTCCATACTTATTTACATCATGAATCCATAAATTTATGAAAGAAAAATCAGATTTTTACCAAACCTTCAAAAAATATAAAACGAAGATTCGAAGGTCAATCCGATGTCGGAATTTGATAATTTTTATATGGTTGGACTCGTCTCGGAATGGGTATTTGGATTTCGTAAGTTTTTCCGAGATTTGAGATGTGGGCCCCACTGTCAATTTTTAAAGTGAATTTCGGATTTTTATCCTAAAAATTAGTAAATTCATATGGAATTAATTCCTACGATTTGTATTGAGTATATCGAATTATTTGTGAATAGATTTGAAGCTTTTGGAGATAAATTTAAAAGGAAAAGCTGTGGTCGAGTAATTTATTAGAATTTGCATAGCGAGGTAAGTGTCGTGGTTAACTTTGACTTGAGGGAATAGAACCCTTAAATTATTTGTTATGTGAAATGCATGTGAACGACGTATAGGCGAGGTGACGAGTGTCTTTATATTATGTATACTATTTAATGCTAAATTATAACAAACTACTCCTTATAACTATTGTATTATGTACCTATATATAGTACATCTACTATATATAGTATAAGTTCCATGTGATATTCGTATACATAACCTATATTTATTGATAATATTTATAATATTTACCATAACTATCTTATTACTAAATTAGTGCATATAATATTAGATATCTATATATTAGTAACAAGAGTATATAAGTTATGTTACACTGATACGATTAATTAAGAATATAGTTAAAATATTCTATGACACATATAATTTACATATCATATATTATACGTAAGTTAAACTATGATAATAAATATACTTATCTGACATATTTATTACAATCGGTATATTACGGTTATGTAATATTTATTATGTAATTAACTACATAATTAAGGTAGATATTACATATTGTACAGATATTAACCCCATATAGCCAATACCTAGTATAATATTATTAGTTAATTAGTGAAATTTATACACTAATTATATCATAATATGATGTATTGGGATAGGATAATATATATAACTATTTAATATTAGTTGGTAAATTATACTAACTATTCAATTTCATTTAATACAGTTTATAAATTACTAATGTATTATATAATAGGTAATCATATATATACTCGTAGGAACGATGGTATAATATCATCATATAGTTTTATCTAGTAATGTTATCTAGTAATCTTATTATAGCTATATAATATTATTACATAATTATAATGTTACTGGTATCTATTAGTTAACCATATAGTATTCCATATTACTCGTGCTATAGTAATATGGTTAATGTACCCAAGTTATTGGTTATCTATCATACTATGTATAATTTTATACCCAATAATTATAGGCTAATTATAATTATATATGTATAACCTATAGTGTATATGAAATTGGTTATACCATTAACTAATTTGTAAACAAATGGTTATGATTTCAAATATACATTAACATATCCTTAGGTTACAATTATATAATTATATTTGAGGATACGTATGTGTATATTGTTCATCATATTTCGTAATATATTATTTCCGATATTATAAATACAATATGATGGGTTAATCACATTCCGTTATTATATTGATAATTCTATAATAATGATACTATAATCATCCTAATAAATAGCATATAAACCATATTAATTAATTATAGTATGACTATATGTATATCATAATATAAAATATGGATAACTATGAAATATAATATCATCATAATATAAGGTATAAGTAGATTAGGATAATTATTTGGTCATATGTAATTAATTATACTAATTGTATACTCATTTACCATATTTCTATTCAAAAATATGGTTTATGATAACCATATAAATAGTATATAAATAAGTGACTATATGAATTATATTACCACATAATAAATGGTAAGATATGCTAATAGGATTTATTATTCTATCACTATATTAAGTTCATAATATAAGACCTATGCTATAGTTTATCATAAGGATATATAGGATATATTGATAGATATATATTTATTAATATACTATGTATAATATAGCATAATATGGTTCATATATTATAGGTATATACGATAATATAGATCCCAATGTAATTAGTTAATAACAATTGTATGCAATGATATTGTGTATATAAGATATATCATATGATTATGATACCATATAAGATAATCATTATAATAAATATGCTGAAGATATCAATCACCTATATTATATTTACATAGGTATCATAACCAAGTATTAATGTATATGTATAATATTTGGGTGAATTCACATAATATAATTGTGAATAGAAGTTATTATGATAATATAAACATAATTATCCATATTAAATGTATGCACTAACGGATACATAATATGATATAATATTATTCATTAACGTAATTTGTTATTTAATATATCCAATATAGTATGGATAATATATCATAATTACTAACTTATTTAAATCATTAATAAGTTAATAACCAATGTATACTTATATGTTAGTATACTATATAAAATAATCACCCAAGATAATATAGGTAAATACGTAATCATAGGTGTATAGGTAATGAATCCATAATAGTAATAGGGACAAGTCAAGATATTGTTGATAATACACTAACATATAATGTACCTAATTGTACATTTCAAGTAGGTAACTATATTAGGTAAATGTAATTAGTTATAAACTGAATATCTACATATCTTGTGATATTAACTATGTAAATATGTTAACTATTAATACCATATGTTAGTGTAAATAATTATAAGTATATTACATATAATTAATATACATGTGGTTTTATTAACTATTAGATATAAAACAATTATGATATACTTACATATAACTCTAATTCACATAACAATACTATATTACTGTATAATGGTATAACTACTTATGTTACATATAGATATAATTATTAAGATATAGTATACTTATGATTAACATTATTCATCAAGTGCAACATTCATGCACTTGATGAACAGTGTATTTCAGCCATACTATAGAAATACCTCATACATGATTACTATAATATCAAGTGCTAAGGTATGAAAATTGTTATTATAATAATACCTTTGCTAATATTTCTATAGTAATAATTAACTAATAGGTGAAATATATTAATAGTATATAACAAATATGAAAGATCACTATTATAGCATAGTAACATATATGCGGTATATTAGTAAGTCATAGTATTATAATCACTATAATATTATACAATTACAAATATAGAGTAATTAAATGAATTGAATTTAATTATTTGGACTTATATATAGTATCCTATTATTTGTCATATTAATGATAACCAAATTGTCATATAATTGTATAAGTATATGACAATATATAGCCATATAATACCTATAATTATAGTGACATAAATTATTGTCACGACCCGAATTTCCCACCTTCGGACCGTGATGGCGCCTAACATTTCACTTGCTAGGCAAGCCAACGTTAAAATAATATTATCCATTTTAAAACAATTTTTAAATTTATTAATAATAAAGAAACAAATGCGGAAGTAAGGTCTGAAATATAGTGAATAATCCATAAAAATAACGGCGTCTAAATACCATCCCAGAATTGGTGTCACAAGTGCACGAGCTTCTAGAATAATAAAAATAAAGGTTTGAATAAAATAAAGCTGTCTGGAAATAAACACACAGCTAAGGTACAGTAGACGGGGACTTCAGAACTGCGAACGCCGTGCAGTTATACCTCAAGTCTCCTCTGAGTAGCTGAAATCCGAGCAAGTCTATGGTACGCCGCTGGGACCAACTCCGAAATCTGCACAAGAAGTGCAGAGTGTAGTATCAGTACAACCGACCCCATATACTGGTAAGTGCTGAGCCTAATCTCGACGAAGTAGTAACGAGGCCAAGGCGGTTCACTTACATTAACATGTACGCAATATTAGTAACAACATCAATAATAGAAATAAATCAGGTAACTCATTTATAATGGTTGAAGCCAACTCATCAGTTATAATCAATTATCATTTCCATAAATTCTGTTACAGCGTGCAGCCCTCTCTCACAATATATTCACATTCAATTCTGTTGCAGCGTGCAACCCGCTCTCCCAATATTTTCCTTTTAATCAAGTATGTCATATATTTATTTCAATCGAGTATATATATATAGACTTTTAAATAAGTCTGTTGCGGCGTGCAATCCGATCCCCCAATATTGACTTCTCTATAAGTCTATTGCGGCGTGCAACTCGATCCTCCAATATTAACTATTTAACAAGTCTGTTGCGGCGTGCAACCCGATCCTCCAATATTAACTTTTAAACAAGTCTATTGCGGCGTGCAACCCGATCCTTCAATATGGACTTTTAAACAAGTCTGTTGCGGCGTGCAACCCGATCCTCCAATATTAACTTTTAAACAAGTCCGTTGCGGCGTGCAACCCGATCCTCCAATATGGACTTTTAAACAAGTCTGTTGCGGCGTGCAACCCGATCCTTCAATATGGACTTTTAAACAAGTCTGTTGCGGCGTGCAACCCGATCCTCCAATATATTCATTTCAATAAACTCTGTTGCTGCGCGCAACCCGCTCCTCCAATATATTCATTTACCAATTCTTATAGAATAAATTGCCCCAATATATGTAACAATTAATATAAAATTTTAAAACAACAAGCATTCAATAGTTATGATTTAATTATGAAACAAGCAATGACAATTAGCAATTTATTATAAAAATCGGGGAGAAAATAGACAGTTTAATATTTAATATGCTAAATGTCAAGTAGCAATTAATACACATAAATCAAATAGCATGTAACAATTATTGCAGGAATTCAAGAATTAATGTTTGTCAAGGAATAGGAAAGAAATAATTATTATAACAATTAATTCGTGTCTTAGAACAAATTATGATTTTCAAATAATTATGCAAATAATTAATTTGACAACGTATAGACACTCGTCACCTCGCCTATACGTCGTTCACATGCATTTCACATAACAAATAATTTAAGGGTTCTATTCCCTCAAGTCAAGGTTAACCACGACACTTACCTTGCTATGCAAATTCCAATAAATTACTTGACCACAGCTTTTCCTTTTAAATTTGTCTCCAAAAGCTTCAAATCTATTCACAAATAATTCGATATACTCAATACAAATCGTAGGAATTAATTCCATATGAATTTACTAATTTTCCGTATAAAAATCCAAAATTCACTTTAAAAATTGACAGTGGGGCCCACATCTCAAATGTCGGAAAAATCTTACGAAATCCAAACACCCATTCCGAGACGAGTCCAACCATACAAAAATTATCAAATTCCGACATTGGATTGACCTTCGAATCTTCGTTTTATATTTTTGGAAGGTTTTGTAAAAATTTGATTTTTCTTCCATAAATTCATGGATTCATGATGTAAATAAGTATGGAATCATGAAATATAATCAATATAGGATAAGGAACACTTACCCCAATCTTTTCCCGTAAAAATCGCCTAAATCGAGCTCCCAAACTCAAAAATGAGTAAAATGGCTAAACTCCCCGTTTTATGGGGTTTCTGGCATTTTCGAGCGCCACAAGTAGCGTGGGGCACTGCCTGTGGCGCACTTTCCAGTACAACAATAATTCCCAGTGCCAGGGCTAGCGCCCCACACTACCTTGGGCGCTGGCGGCTATGAAAAATCTTTCCCGACACGAAAATGGGCATAACTCTCTCATACGATTTTCGAATTCGATGATTCTTTTTGCTATGGCTCCAAATTTTCAATACGGATCTAATGCTTCCATCTAAACTGAATTTGGAATTCATTTGCTTAATGAGATATCACTTATTCTTGAAGAAACGACGTCGAACATTCTTGAAAT
The DNA here is from genome assembly GCF_000390325.3 of Nicotiana tomentosiformis. Classification (NCBI taxonomy): domain Eukaryota; kingdom Viridiplantae; phylum Streptophyta; class Magnoliopsida; order Solanales; family Solanaceae; genus Nicotiana; species Nicotiana tomentosiformis. Next base: position 65,763 of record NW_027174692.1, read on the forward strand.
GCCAAAATTAAATTCCGTTGACCACCCGAAATCCACCCGAGGCCCTCGGGATCTCAACTAAATATACCAACAAGTCCTAAAATATTATACGGACTTATTCGGGGTCTCATATCACGTCAAATGACGCTGAAATTATAATTCACACCTCGATTCGATCTTTTGAGTTTCCAAACTTTTCAATTTACAAATCTTGTGCCAAAACATGTTAAATGAATCCGGAATGACTTTAAATTTGGCACACAAGTCATAAATGACATAACGGAGCTATTCCAATTTTCCGAATCGGATTCCGACCCCGATATCAAAAAGTCAACCCCGTGGTCAAACTTGAAAATCTTTAGCCTTTAAATTGCTAGTTTCCGTTAAATGGTCATAACTTGAGATAGGGACCTCCAAATTAAATTTCGGGCATACGCCCAAGTCCCAAATCACGATACGGAGCTACCGGAACTATCAAAATACTGTTCCGAGGTCCGTTTGCTAAAAATGTTGACCAAAGTCAACTCACTTGAATTTTAAAGCTCTATTTCACATTTTAATTCATATTTCACATAAAAACTTTTCAGAAAATTTTACGGATTGTGCACGCAAGTCGAGGAAGGATAAATGGTGCTTTTCAAGGTCTTAGAACATGAAATTACTTATTAAATTTAAAGATGACATTTTGGGTCATCACATTCTCCACCTCTAAAACAAACGTTCGTCCTCGAACGGAGTTAGAAAAACAAATACCTGAGCTGGAGAAAAGGTGTGGATATTTACTCTGCATGTCCGACTCGGACTCCTAGGTAGATGCCTCTACCGACTGACCTCTCCATTGCACTCGAACTGAAGGATAACTCTTAGACCTCAATTGTCGGACCTGCCGGGCTAGAATAGCCACCGGCTCCTCCTCGTAAGTCAAATCTTTGTCCAATTAGACTGAGTTGAAATCTAACACACGGGACAGATCACCATGATATTTTCGGAGCATAGACACATGGAACACCGGATGAACCGCTGATAAACTAGGTGGTAATGCAAGCCTGTAGGCTACTTCACCCACCCTTTCAAGAATTTCAAAGGTTCCGATATACCTAGGGCTCAACTTGCCCTTCTTTCCGAACCTCATTACACCTTTCATAGGTGAAACCCGAAGCAATATTCATTCTCCAACCATGAATGCAATATCACAAACTTTACGGTCGGCATAGCTCTTTTGCCTAGACTGAGCTGTGCGAAGTCGATCCTGAATAATCTTGACCTTATCCAAGGCATCCTGTACCAAATCGGTATCCAACAACCGAGCTTCTCCCGGTTCAAACCAACCAACTGGCAATCGGCATTGCCTTTCGTATAATGCCTCATATGGAGCCATCTGAATGCTCGACTGGTAGCTGTTATTATAAGCAAACTCCGCAAGTGGAAAGAAATTATCCCAAGAACCTCCAAAGTCTATAACACAAGCGCGAAGCATATCTTCCAATATCTGAATAGTGCGCTCTGACTGTCCGTCTGCCTGTGGATAAAATGTTGTACTCAACTCCACCCGCGTGCCTAACTCATGCTGTACAGCCCTCCAAAAATGTGAGGTAAACTGCGTACCTCGATCTGAAATAATAGACACGGGCACACCGTGAAGGCGGACAATCTCACTAATGTAAATTTTAGCTAACCTCTCTGAAGAATAGGTAACTGCCACTGGAATGAAATGGGCTGACTTGGTCAACCTGTCCACAATGACCCAAACTGCGTCAAATTTTCTCTGAGTCCGTGGGAGCCCAACAACAAAATCCATTGTGATATGCTCCCACTTCCACTCAGGAATTTCTAACTTCTGAAACAAACCACCAGGTCTCTGATGCTCGTACTTAACTTGCTGACAATTCAGACACCGAGTTACATGTGCAACTATATCCTTTTTCATTCTCCTCCACCAATAATGTTGCCACAAATCTTGATACATTTTTGCGGCACCTGGATGAATAGAATACCTGGAACTGTGTGCCTCTTCAAGAATTAATTCACGAAGCCCATCCACATTAGGCACACAAATACGGCCCTGCATTCGCAGAATTCCATCTTTCCCCACAGCAACCCGTTTGGCATCACCGTGCCACACCGTGTCCTTAAGGACAAGTAAGTGAGGATCATCATACTGCCTCTCTCTGATGCGCTCATATAAAGAAGACCGAGCGACTGTACAAGCTAGAACCCGACTGGGTTCTGAAACATCTAAACTTACGAACTGATTAGCCAAAGTTTGAACATTTGCAGCTAATGGCCTCTCACCAACCAGAATATATGCAAGACTGCCCATACTCACAGCCTTTCTACTCAAAGCATCGGCCACCACATTGGCCTTTCCGGGGTGATACAAAATGGTGATATCATAGTCTTTCAACAACTCCATCCATCTTCTTTGCCTCAAATTAAGATCCTTTTGTTTGAACAGGTACTGAAGGCTGCGATGATCAGTAAATACCTCACACGAGACACCGTAGAGGTAATGCCTCCAAATTTTCAGCGCATGAACAATGGCTGCCAATTCTAAGTCATGAACAGGATAATTCTTCTCGTGAACTTTCAACTGCCATGACGCATATGCAATTACCTTGCCATCTTGCATTAATACTGCACCAAGCCCAATGTGAGATGCGTCACAATATACCGTATACGATCCTGAACTAGTGGGTAATGCCAATACTGGCGCCGTAGTCAAGGCGGTCTTGAGCTTCTGAAAGCTCAACTCACACTCGTCTGACCATCTGAATGGAACACCCTTCTGGGTTTAGTCTGGTCAAGGTGCTTGCTATAGATGAAAACCCTTCCACGAACCGACGATAATAACCTGCCAAACCTAGGAAACTCCGGATCTCTGTAACCGAAGCAGGTCTAGGCCAATTCTGAATAGCCTCAATCTTCTTAGGATCCACCTTTATGCCTTCTGCCGATACAACATGTCCCAAAAAGGCAACTGAGTCTAACCAAAACTCACATTTTGAAAATTTGGCATATAACTGATTATTCTTCAAGGTGTGAAGCACACTTCGAAGATGCCGCTCATGCTCCTCTCGACTGCTGGAGTAAATCAAGATATCATCAATGAATACAACCACAAAAGAATCCAAATAAGGCTTGAACACCCGATTCATCAAATCCATAAATATTGCTGGAGCATTTGTCAACCCAAATGACATCACTAGGAACTCGTAATGCCCATACCGAGTCCGAAAAGCTGTCTTAGGGACATCAGATGCCCTAATCTTCAACTGATGGTAACCAGATCTCAAATCAATTTTCGAAAATACCTTGGCACCCTGAAGCTGATCAAATAAGTCATCAATTCTTGGCAGCGGATATTTGTTTTTGATAGTGGCCTTGTTCAACTGCCGATAATCTATACACATCCGCATCGAGCCATCTTTCTTCTTTACAAATAATACTGGTGCACCCCAGGGCGAGACACTGGGTCTAATGAATCCCTGATCAAGCAAGGCTTGTAACTGCTCTTTCAATTCTTTCAACTCTGGCGGGGCCATACGGTATGATGGAATAGAAATGGGCTGAGTGCCTGGAGCCAAATCAATACAGAAGTCAATATCTCTGTCGGGTGGCATCCCCGGCAGATCTACAGGAAATACTTTCGAAAATTCACGAACAACTGGTACTGAGTCCATAGAAGGGACATCGGCACTGGGATCGCGAATATAAGCCAAATAGGCTAGACACCCTTTCTCTACCATACGCCGAGCTTTCATATAAGAAATAACCCTGCTGGCAGAATGGCCAGGAGTTCCTTTCCACTCTAATCGAGGTAACCCCGACATAGTTAGGGTCACTATCTTGGCATGATAGTCCAATATAGCATGATAAGGAGACAGCCAATCCATACCCAAGATGACATCAAAATCTACCATATCAAGAAGTAGAAGATCCACACTAGTTTCAAGATTACCAATAGTAACCACACACGAACGGTAGACATGCTTTACTACCACAGAGTCTCCCACCGGTGTAGATACACACACAGAAGCCCTCAGAGAATCACAAGACACAACCAAATATGAAGCAAAATAGGAGGACACATAGGAATAAGTAGATCCTGGATCAAATAAAACTGAAGCATCTCTATGGCAAACTGGAATAATACCTGTGATCACAGCATCAGATTACTCGGCCTCAGGCCTAGCTGGAAAAGCATAAAATTGGGGCTGGGCCCCACCACTCTGAACTGCATCTCTGGGACGGCCTCTAACTGGCTGGCCTCCACCTCTAACGGTCTGACCTCCACCTCTAATGGCCTGACCTCCACCTCTAATGGCATGACCTCCACCTCTAACTGTCTGACCCCTACCTCTAGCTGGCTGAGCAGGCGGTGAAGCAACCAGTGCCGGTATGATGGCACGAGAATCTTGCCGAGATCTATTACTCGCCAGTCTAGGGCAATACCTCCTGATGTGACCAATGTTCCCACACTCATAACACCCATCCTGATGTCGTGGCTGCTGAAGCTGAAGCTAACCCAGATGGGGCGGATAACCACTGTAGTAACTCTGGAGTGGTGGTGCACTGATAGGAGCTGAATGTGCACTGAATACTGGCTGCCTAGAGTAAGGCATAATAGGACCGTTACTCCCTGAAGCACCGGGAGATACATTGAGTGCTGAATGAAACGGTCTGGGAGGATGACCCCTACCAAAATTACCCCTGCCTCCAGACGAGGCACCACTGTAACCACCGAACTGACGAGGCCTCTTATCGGACCTCTGCCCGCTTTCCTGTGTAAGGACCATCTCGATCCTCCTTGCGACATTAGCAGCCGCCTGAAAAGAAATCTCACTTCCGGTCTCCTTGGCCATCTGAAGTCTGATAGGGTGAGTGAGTCCCTCAATGAAACTCCTCACTCTCTCTCCCTCCGTAGGTAGTAAAAGGAGAGCATGACGGGCCAAATCCACAAAACGGGACTCATATTGAGTAACAGTCATACTGCCCTGCTGTAGACGCTCAAATTGCTTGCGAAATTCCTCTCTCAGTGTGATAGGGAGGAACTTCTCCAGAAATAGCTGAGAGAACTGCTCCTAGGTAAGTGTAGGTGATCCGACTGGTCGGGTCAATGTATAATCTCTCCACCACCTCTTGGCGGAACCCGTCATCTGGAATACGGCAAAATCAACTCCATTGGTCTCAACTATACCCACGTTTTGCAGCACCTCGTGGCAGCGTTCAAGATAATCCTATGGGTCCTCAGAAGGTGTACCACTGAAGTGAACTGGAAAGAGCTTAGTAAACTTATCCAGTCTCAATAAGGCCTCAAAAGACATGGCGGGCCTATCACCGGTCTGTGCCGCAATAACTGGCTGAACTACCCCAACTGGCGGGGCTGCTGGAGCCTGATTCTGGGGAGCCATCTGCTCCGGGGCGGGAGTAGTGGGAGTTTGTGCTCCTCCCCCAGCCTGTGAGACGGCTGGTGCCACTAGAAATGTACCATTCTGAGCCACACCCTCCATAAGACTCACCAATCGGACTAGAGCGTCCTGAAGCACTGGAGTGGCTATGAATCCTTCCGGGACCTGAACTGGTCCAATTGGTACATTCTGAACTGGGACCTCCTCCTGAAGGTCTACCTGAGGTTCTTCAACAGGTGCAGTTGCTCGAGCTCTGGACTGAGCTCTACCTCGGCCTCTAGCACGACCTCGGCCTCGACCTCTACCCCTGGCCATAGTTGCCACCGGGGGTTCTGGTCCCTGTCCATCGGTAGAGGTATTACGCGTTCTCACCATCTGCGAGTGAATAAGAGTAGAATGGTTCAATCATCGATGATAGAATAAAATTGCACGACAGAATAAGAAAGAAGTGATATTGTTCCTAAACTTCATAGCCTCTGAGAGATAAGTACAGACGTCTTCGTACCGATCCTTCAGACTCTACTAAGCTTGCTCGTGGCTCGTGAGACCTATGTAACCTAGTGCTCTAATACCAACTGTCATGACCCGAATTTCCCACCTTCGGACCGTGATGGCGCCTAACATTTTACTTGCTAGGTCAAGCCAACGTTAAAATAATATTATCCATTTTAAAACAATTTTTAAATTTATTAATAATAAAGAAATAAATGCGGAAGTAAGGTCTGAAATATAGTGAATAATCCATAAAAATAACGGCGTCTAAATACCATCCCAGAATTGGTGTCACAAGTGCACGAGCTTCTAGAATAATAAAAATAAAGGTCTGAATAAAATAAAGTTGTCTGGAAATAAACACACAGCTAAGGTACAGTAGACGGGGACTTCAGAACTGCGAACGCCGTGCAGTTATACCTCAAGTCTCCTCTGAGTAGCTGAAATCCGAGCAAGTCTATGGTACGCCGCTGGGACCAACTCTGAAATCTGCACAAGAAGTGCAGAGTGTAGTATCAGTACAACCGACCCCATGTACTGGTAAGTGCTGAGCCTAACCTCGATGAAGTAGTGACGAGGCTAAGGCGGTTCACTTACATTAACCTGTACGCAATATTAGTAACAACATCAATAATAGAAATAAATCAGGTAACTCATTTATAATGGTTGAAGCCAACTCATCAGTTATAACCAATTATCATTTCCGTAAATTCTGTTGCAGCGTGCAACCCGCTCTCCCAATATTTTCCTTTTAATCAAGTATGTCATATATTTATTTCAATCAAGTGTATATATAGACTTTTAAATAAGTCTATTGCGGCGTGCAATCCGATCCCCCAATATTGACTTCTCTATAAGTCTATTGCGGCGTGCAACCCGATCCTCCAATATTAACTATTTAACAAGTCTGTTGCGGTGTGCAACCCGATCCTCCAATATTAACTTTTAAACAAGTCTGTTGCGGCGTGCAACCCGATCCTTCAATATGGACTTTTAAACAAGTCTGTTGCGGCGTGCAACCCGATCCTCCAATATTAACTTTTAAACAAGTCTGTTGCGGCGTGCAACCCGATCCTTCAATATGGACTTTTAAACAAGTCTGTTGCGGCGTGCAACCCGATCCTCCAATATTAACTTTTAAACAAGTCTGTTGCGGCGTGCAACCCGATCCTCCAATATGGACTTTTAAACAAGTTTGTTGCGGCGTGCAACTTGATCCTCCAATATATTCATTTCAATAAACTCTGTTGCGGCGCGCAACCCGCTCCTCTAATATATTCATTTACCAATTCTTATAGAATAAATTGCCCCAATAAATGCAACAATTAATATAAAATTTAAAACAACAAGCATTCAATAGTTATGATTTAATTATGAAACAAACAATGACAATTAGCAATTTATTATAAAAATCGGGGAGAAAATAGACAGTTTAATATTTAATATGCTAAATGTCAAGTAGCAATTAATACACATAAATCAAATAACATGTAGCAATTATTGCAGGAATTCAAGAATTAATATTTGTCAAGGAATAGGAAAGAAATAATTATTATAACAATTAATTCGTGTCTTAGAACAATTTATGATTTTCAAATAATTATGCAAATAGCACACGAAAATATGGGAATCAGGCGGAGTTCTAGTTTTTTGGTTGAAAAAAGAAAAACAACGATGAACGGTCATGGCGGTGTGGTGACTATGGTTCCTTAGATCGTATTTGATGGCCCAAATAAATTTTAGGCGATCGGGGTTTGGGGGGCCCGGACCCACTCGGAAAGAGTGGGCTAGCACACGAAAATATGGGAATCGGGCAAAATTCTAGTTTTTTGGCCGTAAAATGCAAAATAACGAGGAACGGCAATGGCGGGGTGGTGACTATGGTTCCTTAGGTCGTATTAGATGGCCTGGAAAAATGTTAGGCAACCCTGTTTCGGGGGACCCGGGCCCACTCGGAAGGCGTGGGCTAGAGCACACAAAAATATGGGATTCGGGCGGAATTCTAGTTTTTTGGTTGTAATAAGCAAAACAACGAGGAACGGTCATGGCGGGGCGGTGATTATGGTTCCTAAGGTCGTATTGGATTGCTCGAAAAAGTTTTAGGTGAAACGGGTCCGGGGGGCCCGGACCCACTAGGAAGGCGTGGGCTATAGCACACGAAAATATGGGAATCGGGCGAAATTCTAGTTTTTTGGCCGTAAAACGCAAAACAACGAGGAACGGCCATGGCGGGGCAGTGACTATGGTTCCTTAGGTCGTATTTGATGGCCAGGAAAATTTTTAGGAAATCCGATTTCGGGGGACCCGGGCCCACTCTGAAGGCGTGGGCTAGAGCACACGAAAATAAGGGAATCAGGCGGAGTTCTAGTTTTTTGGTTGAAAAAAGAAAAACAACGATGAACGGTCATGGCGGTGTGGTGACTATGGTTCCTTAGATCGTATTTGATGGCCCAAATAAATTTTAGGCGATCGGGGTTTGGGGGGCCCGGACCCACTCGGAAAGAGTGGGCTAGCACACGGAAATATGGAAATCGGGCAAAATTCTAGTGTTTTGGCCGTAAAATGCAAAACAACGAGGAACGGCAATGGCGGGGAGGTGACTATGGTTCCTTAGGTCATATTTGATGGCCTGGAAAAATGTTAGGCAACCCTGTTTCGGGGGACCCGGGCCCACTCGGAAGGCGTGGGCTAGAGCACACAAAAATATTGGATTCGGGCGAAATTCTAGTTTTTTGGTTGTAATAAGCAAAACAACGAGGAACGGTCATGGCGGGGCGGTGACTATGGTTCCTAAGGTCATATTGGATTGCCCGGAAAAGTTTTAGGCGAAACGGGTCTGGGGGGCCCGGACCCACTAGGAAGGCGTGGGCTATAGCACACGAAAATATGGGAATCGGGCAAAATTCTAGTTTTTTGGCCGTAAAATGCAAAACAACGAGGAACGGCAATGGCGGGGAGGTGACTATGGTTCCTTAGTTCGTATTTGATGGCCTGGAAAAATGTTAGGCAAAACTGTTTCGGGGGATCCGGGCCCACTCGGAAGGCGTGGGCTAGAGCACACAAAAATATGGGATTCGGGCGGAATTCTAGTTTTTTGGTTGTAATAAGCAAAACAACGTGGAACGGTCATGGCGGGGCGGTGACTATGGTTCCTAAGGTCGTATTGGATTGCCCGGAAAAGTTTTAGGCAAAATAGTTCCGGGGGGCCCGGACCCACTAGGAAGGCGTGGGCTATAGCACACGAATATATGGGAATCGGGCGGAATTCTAGTTTTTTGGCCATAAAACGCAAAACAACGAGGAACGGCCATGGCGGGGCGGTGACTATGGTTCCTTAAGTCATATTTGATGGCCTGGAAAAATGTAAGGTAATCCGGTTTCGGGGGACCCGGGCCCACTCGGAAGGCGTGGGCTCTGCACATGAAAAAATGGGAATTGGGAAGAATTCTAATTTTTTGGTCTTAAAAAGCAAAACAACGAGGAACGGTCATGGCGAGGCGGTGACTATGGTTCCTTAGGTAATATTTGATGGCCCAATTTAATTTTAGTCGATCGGGGTCCGGGCACTCGGAAGGCATGGGCTATAGCTCACGAAAATATGGCAATCGCGCAAAATTCTAGTTTTTTGGACGCAAAAAGGAACAAAATGAGGAACGGTCATGGCCGGGTGGTGACTATGGTTCCTTAGGTCGTATTTGATGGCCCAGAATAATTTTAGGCGATCGGGGCCTGGGGTCCCGGACCCACTCGGAAGGCATGGGCTATAGCACACGAAAATATGGGAATCGGGCGAAATTCTAGTTTTTTTGCCATAAAATGCAAAATCAATGAGGAACGGCCACGGTCGGGCGGTGAATATGGTTCCTTAGATCGTATTTGATGGCTTGGAAAAAGTTTAGGCCATCAGGGTCCGGGGGGCCCGGTCCCAATCGGAAGGCTTGGCCTTTAGCACACGAATATATCAGAATCGGGCGGTGACTATGGTTCCTTAGGTTGAATTTGATGGCCCCGAATAATTTTAGGCGATCTGGGTTCGGGGTCCTAGACCCACTCGGAAGGCATGGGCTATAGCACACGAAAATATGGGAATCGGGCGAAATTCTAGTTTTTTGGCAGTAAAATGCAAAACAACGAGGAACGGCCATGGCGGGGCAGTGACTATGGTTCCTTAGGTCGTATTTGATGGCCCCGAATAATTTTAGGTGATCGGGGCCTGGGGGCCCGGACCCACACGGAAGGAAAGGGCTATAGCACACGAAAATATGGGAATCGGGCAAAATTCTAGTTTTTTGACCCTAAAATGCAAAACAACGAGGAACGGCAATGGCAGGGAGGTGACTATGGTTCCTTAGGTCATATTTGATGGCCTAGAAAAATGTTAGGCAATCCTGTTTCGGGGGACCCGGGCCCACTCGGAAGGCGTGGGCTAGAGCATATAAAAATATGGGAATCGGGCGGAATTCTAGTTTTTTGGTTGTAAAAAGCAAAAAAAATGAGGAACGGTCATGGCAGGGCAGGGCACTGACTATGGTTCCTAAGGTCGTATTGGATTGCCCGAAAAATTTTTAGGCGAACGGGGTCCGGGGGGTCCGGACCCACTAGGAAGGCGTGGGCTATAGCACACGAATATATGGGAATCGGGCGGAATTCTAGTGTTTTGGCCGTAAAATGCAAAATAACGAGGAACGGCCATGGCGGGGCGGTGACTATGGTTCCTTAGGTCATATTTTATGGCTTGGAAAAATGTAAGGTAATCCGGTTTCGGGGGACTCGGGCCCATTCGGAAGGCGTGGGCTCTGCACATGAAAATATGGGAATCGGACAGAATTCTAATTTTTTGGTCTTAAAAAGCAAAACAACGAGGAACGGTCATGGCGGGGCGGTGACTATGGTTCTTTAGGTCATATTTGATGGCCCAAATTAATTTTAGGTGATCGGGGTCCGGGCACTCGGAAGGCATGGGCTATAGCTCACGAAAATATGGCAATCGCGCGAAATTCTAGTTTTTTGGACGTAAAAAGAAAAAAATGAGGAACGGTCATGGCGGGGCGGTGACTATGGTTCCTTAGGTTGTACTTGGTGGCCCAAAATAATTTTAGGCGATCGGGGCCTGGGGTCCCGGACCCACTCGGAAGGCATGGGCTATAGCACACGAAAATATGGGAATCGGGCAAAATTCTAGTTTTTTTGCCATAAAATGCAAAAACAACGAGTAACGGCCACGGTCGGGCGGTGAATATGGTTCCTTAGGTCGTATTTGATGGCTCGGAAAAGGTTTTGGCGATCGGGGTCTGGGGGGCCCGGTCCCAGTCGGAAGGCTTGGCCTTTAGCACACGAATATATCAGAATCGGGGAAAATTCTAGTTTTTTTGCCGTAAAACGCAAAACAAGGAGGAACAGCCATGTCAGGGCGGTGACTATGGTTCCTTAGGTTTAATTTGATGGCCCCGAACAATTTTAGGCGATCGGGGTTCGTGGGCCTAGACCCACTCGGAAGGCATGGGCTTTAGCACACGAAAATATGGGAATCGGGCAAAATTCTAGTTTTTTGGCCGTAAAATGCAAAACAACGAGGAACGGCCATGGTGGGGTGGTGATTATGGTTTCTTAGGTCGTATTTGATGGTCACGAATAACTTTAGGAAATCAGGGTCCGGGGGGTCGGACCCACTCGGAAGGCATGGGCTTATAGCACACGAAAATATAGGAATCGGGCAAAATTCTAGTTTTTTGGCCGTAAAATGCAAAACAACAAGGAACGACCACGGTTGGGGGGTGACTGTGGTTACTTAGGTCGTATTTGATGAATTGGAAAAAGTTTAGGTGATCGGGGTCCGAGGGGCCCGGTTCCACTCGGAAGGCGTGAGCTATAGCACACGAATATATGGGAATCAGGCGGAATTCTAGTTTTTTGGCCGTAAAATGCAAAACAATGAGGAACGGTCATGGCGGGGCGGTGACTATGGTTCCTTAGGTCATATTTGATGGTCTGAAAAAATGTTAGGCGATCGGGGTATGGGGGGCCCAGACCCACTAAAAACTAGAATTTCGTGTGATTGCCATATTTTCATGAGCTATAGCCCATGCCTTCCGAGTGGGTCCGGGCCCCCGGACCCTGATCGCCTAAAATTATTTGGGGCCATAAAATACGACCTAAGGAACCATAGTCACCTTCCCGCCATGCATGTTCCTCGTTTTTTTCCTTTTTACGTCCAAAAAACTAGAATTTCGCCTGATTCCCATATTTTCGTGGGAATAGCCCACGCCTTCCAAGTGGGTCCGGGCCCCCGGACCCCGATCGCCTAAAATATTTACGGGCCATCAACTACGACCTAAGGAACCATAGTCACCGTCCCGCCATGACCGTTCCTCGTTTTTTTCCTTTTTACGTCCAATAAACCAGAATTTCGTGCGATTGCCATATTTTCGTGAGCAATAGCCCATGCCTTCCGATCACCTAAAATTTATTCGGGCCATCAAATACGACCTAAGGAACCATAGTCACCGCCCCGCCATGACCGTTCCTCATTGTTTTGCTTTTTTACGACGAAAGAAGTAGAATTCCGCCCGATTCCCATATTTTCGTGTGTAGAGCCCACGCCTTCCGAGTGGGCCTGGGTACCCTGAAACCGGATTGCCTAACATTTTTACAAGCCATCAAATATGACCTAAGGAACCATAGTCACCGCCCCTCGATGGCCGTTCCTCGTTGTTTTGCATTTTATGGCCAAAAAACTAGAATTCCGCCCGATTCTCATATATTCGTGTGCTGTAGCCCACGTCTTCCGAGTGGGACCGTGATACCCGGACCCCGATCGCCTAAAATTTTTTCGAGCCATCAAATACGACCTAAGGAACCATAGTCACCGCCCCGCCATGGTCGTTCCTCGTTGTTTTGCAATTTAAGGCAAAAAAACTAGAATTTCGCCCGATTCCCATATTTTCATGTGCTATAGCCCCTGCCTTCCGAGTGGGTCCAAGCCCACGGACCTCGATCGCCTAAAATTATTCGGGGCCATCAAATACGACCTAAGGAACCATAGTCACCGTCCCGCCATGGCCGTTCCTCGTTCTTTTGCGTTTTACGGCCAAAAACTAGAATTCTGCCCGATTCCCATATATTCGTGTGCTATAGCCCACGCCTTCCGAGTGGGTCCGGGCCCCCGAACCCCGATCGCATAAAATTATTTTGGGCCATCAAATACGACCTAAGGAACCATAGTCAACGCCCCACCATGGCCGTTCCTCATTATTTTGCGTTTTACGGCTAAAAAACTAGAATTCTGCCGGATTCCCATATATTCGAGTGCTGTAACCCACGCCTTCCGAGTGGGACCGGGACCCCGGACCCTAATCGCCTAAAATAATAATCCGGGCCATCAAATACTACCTAAGGAACCATAGTCACCGCCCAGCCATGGCCGTTCCTCGTTGTTTTGCATTTTACGGCCAATAAACTAGAATTTTGCCCGATTCCCATATTTTCGTGTACTATACCCTGATCGCCTAAAATTATTCAGGGCCATCAAATACGACCTAAGGAACCATAGTCACTGCCCCACCATGGCTGTTCCTCATTTTTTTCCTTTTTACGTCCAAAAAACTAGAATTTCGTGCGATTACCATATTTTTGTGAGCTATAGCCCATGCCTTCCGAGTGGGTCCGGGCCTCCGGACCCTGATTGCCTAAAATTATTCGGGGCCATAAAATACGACCTAAGGAACCATAGTCACGGTCCCGCCATGGCTGTTCCTCATTTGTTTTCCTTTTTACGTCCAAAAAACTAGAATTTCGCCTGATTCCCATATTTTCGTGGGAATAGCCCACGTCTTCCAAGTGGTTCCGGGCCCCCGGACCCCGATCGCCTAAATTATTTACGGGCCATCAACTACTACCTAAGGAACCATATTCACTGCCTCGCCATTGACCGTTCCTCGTTTTTTTTTCTTTTTACGTCCAAAAAACTAGAATTTCGTGCGATTGCCATATTTTTGTGAGCTATAGCCCATGCCTTCCGATCACCTAAAATTTATTCGGGCCATCAAATATCACCTAAGGAACCATAGTCACCGGCCGTTCCTCGTTGTTTTGCTTTTTTATGACGAAAGAAGTAGAATTCTGCCCGATTCTCATATTTTCATGTGCAGAGCCCACGCCTTCCGAGTGGGCCCGGGTACCCCGAAACCGGATTGCCTATCATTTTTCCAGGCCATCAAATATGACCTAAGGAACTATAGTCACCGCCCTTCCATGGTCGTTCCTCGTTGTTTTGCATTTTATGGCCAAATATTTAGAATTACGCCCGATTCTCATATATTCGTGTGCTGTAGCCCACGTCTTTCGAGTGGGACCGGGATCCCCGGACCCCGATCGCCTAAACTTTTTTCGAGGCATCAAATACGACCTAAGTAACCATAGTCACTGCCCCGCCGTTGTATTTCCTCGTTGTTTTGCAATTTACGGCAAAAAACTAGAATTTTGCCCGATTCCCATATTTTCGTGTGCTATAGCCCCTGCCTTCCGAGTGGGTCCGAGCCCCCGGACTCGATCACCTAAAATTATTTGGGGCCATCAAATACGACCTAAGGAACCATAGTCACCGCCCTGCCATGGCCGTTCTTCGTTCTTTTGCGTTTTACGGCCAAAAACTAGAATTTCGCTCGATTCCCATATATTTATGTGCTATAGCCCACGCCTTCCGAGTGGGTCCGGGTCCCCGAACCTAGATCGCCTAAAATTATTTTGGGCCATCAAATACGACCTAAGGAACCATAGTCAACTCCCCACCATGGCCGTTCCTTGTTGTTTTGCGTTTTACGGCTAAAAAACTAGAATTCCACCCGATTCCCATATATTCGAGTGCTGTAGCCCACGCCTTCTGAGTGGGACCGGGACCCCCGGACCCCAATCGCCTAAAATTATTCTGGTACATCAAATACTACCTAAGGAACTATAGTCACCACCCAGCCGTGGCCGTTCCTCGTTGTTTTGCATTTTACGGCCAATAAACTAGAATTTCGCCCGATTCCCATATTTTCGTGTGCTATACCCTGATCGCCTAAATATATTCGAGGCCATTAAATATGACCTAAGGAACCATATTCACCGCCCAGCCGTGGTTGTTCCTCGTTGTTTTGCATTTACGGCAATAAAACTAGAATTTCGCCTGATTCCCATATTTTCGTGTGCTATAGCCCCTGCCTTCCGAGTGGGTCCGAGCCCCCGGACCCGGATCGCCTAAAATTATTCGGGGCCATCAAATACGACCTAAGGAATCATAGTCACCTCCCCTCCATGGCCGTTCCTCGTTCTTTTGCATTTTACGGCCAAAAAATTAGAATTCCCCCCGATTACCATATATTCGTGTGCCCCACGCCTTTCGAGTGGGTCCGGGCACCCGGACCCCGATCGCCTAAAATTATTCTAGGCCATCAAATACGACTTAAGGAACCATAGTCACCGCCCCGCCATGGCCGTTCCTCGTTGTTTTGCGTTTTACGGCCAAAAAACTAGAATTTTGCCCGATTCCCACATTTTCGTGAGATATAGCCCACGCCTTCCAAGTGGGTCAGGGCCCCCGGACCCTGATCGCCTAAAATATTTTCGGGCCATCAACTACGACCTAAGGAACAGTAGTCACCGCCCCGCCATGACCGTTCCTCAGTTTTTTCCTTTTTACTTCCAAAAAACTATAATTTCGTGCGATTGCCATATTTTAGTGAGCTGTAGCCCATGCCTTCCGAGTTGGTCCGGGCCCCCCGTATCCCAATCACCTAAAATTTATTTGGGTCATCAAATACGACCTAAGGAACCATAGTCATCGCCCCGCCATGACCGTTCCTCGTTGTTTTGCTTTTTACGACCAAAAAAGTAGAATTCCGCCCGATTCCCATATTTTCGTGTGCAGAGCCCACTCCTTCCGAGTGGGCCCGGGTACCCCAAAACCGGATTGCCAAACATTTTTCCAGGCCATCAAATATGACCTATGGAACCATAGTCACCGCCCCTCCATGGCCGTTCCTCGTTGTTTTGCGTTTTACGGCCAAAAAACTAGAATTCCGCCTAATTCCCATATATTCGAGTGCTGTAGCCCACGCCTTCCAAGTGGGACCGGGACCCCCGGACCCCGATCGCCTAAACTTTTTCTGAGCCATGAAATACGACCTAAGGAACCATAGTCACCGCCCTGCCGTGGTGTTCCTCCTTATTTTGTAATTTACGGCAAGAAAACTAGAATTTAGCC
Source organism: Nicotiana tomentosiformis (assembly GCF_000390325.3). Lineage (NCBI taxonomy): Eukaryota > Viridiplantae > Streptophyta > Magnoliopsida > Solanales > Solanaceae > Nicotiana > Nicotiana tomentosiformis. Next base: position 81,885 of record NW_027174692.1, read on the forward strand.
CGATTCCCATATTTTAATGTGTTGTAGCCCCTGCCTTCGAGTAGGTCTGAGCCCCCGGACCCCGATCGCCTAAAATTATTCAGGGATATCAAATATGACCTAAGGAAACATAGTCACCACCCCTCCATGGCCGTTCTTCGTTCTTTTGCATTTTACCGCCAAAAAACTAGAATTCCGCCCGATTCCCATATATTCGTGTGCTATAGCCCACGCCTACCGAGTGGGTACGGGATCCCGGACCCCGATCGCCTAAAATTATTTTGGGCCATCAAATACGACCTAAGGAACCATAGTCACCGCCCCACCATGGCCGTTCCTCGTTGTTTTGCGTTTTACGGCCAAAAAATAAGAATTCCACCCGATTCCCATATTTTCGTGTGCTAAGCCCACGCCTTCCGAGTGGGTCAGGGCCCCCCCGGACCCCAATCGCCTAAAATTTATTTGGGCCATCAAATACATCCTAAGGAATCATAGTCACTGCCCCACCATGACCGTTCCTCATTGTTTTGCTTTTTACGACTAAAAAACTAGAATTCCTCCCGATTCCCATATTTTCGTGTGCTCTAGCCCACGCCTTCCGAGTGGGCCCGGGTCCCCCGAAACCGGATTGCCTAACATTTTTCTAGGCCATCAAATACGACCTAAGGAACCATAGTCACCGCCCCGCCATGGCCGTTCCTCGTTATTTTGCGTTTTACGGCCAAAAAACTAGAATTCCGCCCGATTCCCATATATTCGTGTGCTATATATAGCCCATGCCTTCCTAGTGGGTCCGGGCCCTTCGGACCCCGATCGCCTAAAAAAATTTTGGACTATCAAATACGACCTAAGGAACCATAGTATCCGCCCTGCCATGACCGTTCCTCGTTGTTTTGCTTTTTACGACCAAAAAACTAGAATTTTGCCTGATTCCCATATTTTTGTGTGCTATCGCCCATGCCTTCTGAGTGGGTCCGAGCCCCCGGACCCCGAATAACTAACATTTTTTCAGGCTATCAAATTTGATCTAAGGAACCATAGTCACCGCCCCGTCATGGCCGTTCCTCGTTGTTTTGCGTTTTATGGCCAAAAAACTAGAATTTCGCCCGATTCCCATATTTTCGTGAGATATAGCCCACGCCTTCCAAGTGGGTCCGGGCACCCGGACCCCGATCACCTAAAATATTTTCGGGCCATCAACTACGACCTAAGGAACAGTAGTCACCGCCCCGCCATGACCGTTCCTCAATTCTTTTCCTTTTTACAGCCAAAAAACTAGAATTTCGTGCGATTGCCATATTTTAGTGAGCTGTAGCCCATGCCTTCCGAGTGCGTCCGGGCCCCCCGTATCCCAATCACCTAAAATTTATTTGGGTCATCAAATACGACCTAAGGAACCATAGTCATCGCCCCGCCATGACCGTTCCTCGTTGTTTTGCTTTTTACGACCAAAAAAGTAGAATTCCGCCCGATTCCCATATTTTCGTGTGCAGAGCCCACTCCTTCCGAGTGGGCCCGGGTACCCCAAAACCGTATTGCCAAACATTTTTCCAGGCCATCAAATATGACCTATGGAACCATAGTCACCGCCCCTCCATGGCCGTTCCTCGTTGTTTTGCGTTTTACGGCCAAAAAACTAGAATTCCGCCTAATTCCCATATATTCGAGTGCTGTAGCCCACGCCTTCCAAGTGGGACCGGGACCCCCGGACCCCGATCGCCTAAACTTTTTCCGAGCCATGAAATACAACCTAAGGAACCATAGTCACCGCCCTGCCGTGGTGTTCCTCCTTATTTTGTAATTTACGGCAAGAAAACTAGAATTTAGCCCGATTCCCATATTTTAATGTGTTGTAGCCCCTGCCTTCGAGTAGGTCTGAGCCCCCGGACCCCGATCGCCTAAAATTATTCAGGGATATCAAATATGACCTAAGGAAACATAGTCACCACCCCTCCATGGCCGTTCTTCGTTCTTTTGCATTTTACCGCCAAAAAACTAGAATTCCGCCCGATTCCCATATATTCGTGTGCTATAGCCCACGCCTACCGAGTGGGTACGGGATCCCGGACCCCGATCGCCTAAAATTATTTTGGGCCATCAAATACGACCTAAGGAACCATAGTCACCGCCCCACCATGGCCGTTCCTCGTTGTTTTGCGTTTTACGGCCAAAAAATAAGAATTCCACCCGATTCCCATATTTTCGTGTGCTAAGCCCACGCCTTCCGAGTGGGTCAGGGCCCCCCGGACCCCGATCGCCTAAAATTTATTTGGGCCATCAAATACATCCTAAGGAATCATAGTCACTGCCCCACCATGACCGTTCCTCATTGTTTTGCTTTTTACGACTAAAAAACTAGAATTCCTCCCGATTCCCATATTTTCGTGTGCTCTAGCCCACGCCTTCCGAGTGGGCCCGGGTCCCCCGAAACCGGATTGCCTAACATTTTTCTAGGCCATCAAATACGACCTAAGGAACCATAGTCACCGCCCCGCCATGGCCGTTCCTCGTTATTTTGCGTTTTACGGCCAAAAAACTAGAATTCCGCCCGATTCCCATATATTCGTGTGCTATATATAGCCCATGCCTTCCTAGTGGGTCCGGGCCCTTCGGACCCCGATCGCCTAAAAAAATTTTGGACTATCAAATACGACCTAAGGAACCATAGTATCCGCCCTGCCATGACCGTTCCTCGTTGTTTTGCTTTTTACGACCAAAAAACTAGAATTTTGCCTGATTCCCATATTTTTGTGTGCTATCGCCCATGCCTTCTGAGTGGGTCCGAGCCCCCGGACCCCGAATAACTAACATTTTTTCAGGCTATCAAATTTGATCTAAGGAACCATAGTCACCGCCCCGTCATGGCCGTTCCTCGTTGTTTTGCGTTTTATGGCCAAAAAACTAGAATTTCGCCCGATTCCCATATTTTCGTGAGATATAGCCCACGCCTTCCAAGTGGGTCCGGGCACCCGGACCCCGATCACCTAAAATATTTTCGGGCCATCAACTACGACCTAAGGAACAGTAGTCACCGCCCCGCCATGACCGTTCCTCAATTCTTTTCCTTTTTACAGCCAAAAAACTAGAATTTCGTGCGATTGCCATATTTTAGTGAGCTGTAGCCCATGCCTTCCGAGTGCGTCCGGGCCCCCCGTATCCCAATCACCTAAAATTTATTTGGGTCATCAAATACGACCTAAGGAACCATAGTCATCGCCCCGCCATGACCGTTCCTCGTTGTTTTGCTTTTTACGACCAAAAAAGTAGAATTCCGCCCGATTCCCATATTTTCGTGTGCAGAGCCCACTCCTTCCGAGTGGGCCCGGGTACCCCAAAACCGGATTGCCAAACATTTTTCCAGGCCATCAAATATGACCTATGGAACCATAGTCACCGCCCCTCCATGGCCGTTCCTCGTTGTTTTGCGTTTTACGGCCAAAAAACTAGAATTCCGCCTAATTCCCATATATTCGAGTGCTGTAGCCCACGCCTTCCAAGTGGGACCGGGACCCCCGGACCCCGATCGCCTAAACTTTTTCCGAGCCATGAAATACGACCTAAGGAACCATAGTCACCGCCCTGCCGTGGTGTTCCTCCTTATTTTGTAATTTACGGCAAGAAAACTAGAATTTAGCCCGATTCCCATATTTTAATGTGTTGTAGCCCCTGCCTTCGAGTAGGTCTGAGCCCCCGGACCCCGATCGCCTAAAATTATTCAGGGATATCAAATATGACCTAAGGAAACATAGTCACCACCCCTCCATGGCCGTTCTTCGTTCTTTTGCATTTTACCGCCAAAAAACTAGAATTCCGCCCGATTCCCATATATTCGTGTGCTATAGCCCACGCCTACCGAGTGGGTACGGGATCCCGGACCCCGATCGCCTAAAATTATTTTGGGCCATCAAATACGACCTAAGGAACCATAGTCACCGCCCCACCATGGCCGTTCCTCGTTGTTTTGCGTTTTACGGCCAAAAAATAAGAATTCCACCCGATTCCCATATTTTCGTGTGCTAAGCCCACGCCTTCCGAGTGGGTCAGGGCCCCCCGGACCCCGATCGCCTAAAATTTATTTGGGCCATCAAATACATCCTAAGGAATCATAGTCACTGCCCCACCATGACCGTTCCTCATTGTTTTGCTTTTTACGACTAAAAAACTAGAATTCCTCCCGATTCCCATATTTTCGTGTGCTCTAGCCCACGCCTTCCGAGTGGGCCCGGGTCCCCCGAAACCGGATTGCCTAACATTTTTCTAGGCCATCAAATACGACCTAAGGAACCATAGTCACCGCCCCGCCATGGCCGTTCCTCGTTATTTTGCGTTTTACGGCCAAAAAACTAGAATTCCGCCCGATTCCCATATATTCGTGTGCTATATATAGCCCATGCCTTCCTAGTGGGTCCGGGCCCTTCGGACCCCGATCGCCTAAAAAAATTTTGGACTATCAAATACGACCTAAGGAACCATAGTATCCGCCCTGCCATGACCGTTCCTCGTTGTTTTGCTTTTTACGACCAAAAAACTAGAATTTTGCCTGATTCCCATATTTTTGTGTGCTATCGCCCATGCCTTCTGAGTGGGTCCGAGCCCCCGGACCCCGAATAACTAACATTTTTTCAGGCTATCAAATTTGATCTAAGGAACCATAGTCACCGCCCCGTCATGGCCGTTCCTCGTTGTTTTGCGTTTTATGGCCAAAAAACTAGAATTTCGCCCGATTCCCATATTTTCGTGAGATATAGCCCACGCCTTCCAAGTGGGTCCGGGCACCCGGACCCCGATCACCTAAAATATTTTCGGGCCATCAACTACGACCTAAGGAACAGTAGTCACCGCCCCGCCATGACCGTTCCTCAATTCTTTTCCTTTTTACAGCCAAAAAACTAGAATTTCGTGCGATTGCCATATTTTAGTGAGCTGTAGCCCATGCCTTCCGAGTGCGTCCGGGCCCCCCGTATCCCAATCACCTAAAATTTATTTGGGTCATCAAATACGACCTAAGGAACCATAGTCATCGCCCCGCCATGACCGTTCCTCGTTGTTTTGCTTTTTACGACCAAAAAAGTAGAATTCCGCCCGATTCCCATATTTTCGTGTGCAGAGCCCACTCCTTCCGAGTGGGTCAGGGCCCCCCGGACCCCGATCGCCTAAAATGTATTTGGGCCATCAAATACATCCTAAGGAACCATAGTCACTGCCCTGCCATGACCGTTCCTCATTGTTTTGCTTTTTACGACCAAAAAACTAGAATTCCTCCCGATTCCCATATTTTCGTGTGTTCTAGCCCACGCCTTCCGAGTGGGCCCGTGTCCCCCGAAACTGGATTGCCTAACATTTTTCTAGGCCATCAAATACGACCTAAGGAACCATAGTCACCGCCCCGCCATAGCCGTTCCTCGTTGTTTTGCGTTTTATGGCCAAAAAACAAGAATTCCGCCCGATTCCCATATATTCGTGTGCTATATATAGCTCACGCCTTCCTAGTGGGTCCGGGCCCTCCGGACCCCGATTGCCTAAAATTTTTCTGAACTATCAAATACGACCTAAGGAACCATAGTCACCACCCTGCCATGACCGTTCCTCGTTGTTTTGCTTTTTACGACCAAAAAACTAGAATTTTGCGTGATTCACATATTTTCGTGTGCTATAGCCCATGCTTTACGAGTGGGTCTGAGCCCCCGGACCCGGATCGGCTAAAATTATTCGAGGCCATCAAATACGACCTAAGGAACCATAGTCACCTCCCCTCCATAGCCGTTCCTCGTTCTTTTGCGTTTTAGGCCAAAAAACTAGAATTCCGCCCGATTACCATATATTCGTGTGCTATAGCCCACGCCTTTCGAGTGGGTTCGGGCACCCGGACCCCGATCGCCTAAAATTATTCTAGGCCATCAAATACGACTTAAGGAACCATAGTCACCGCCCCACCATGGCCGTTCCTTGTTGTTTTGCATTTTACGGCCGAAAAACTAGAATTTCGCCCGATTCCCATATTTTCGTGAGATATAGCCCACGCCTTCCAAGTGGGTCAGGGCCCCCGGACCCTGATCGTCTAAAATATTTTTGGGCCATCAACTACGACCTAAGGAACAGTAGTCACCACCCCGCCATGACCGTTCCTCATTTTTTTCCTTTTTACGTCCAAAAAACTAGAATTTCGTGCGATTGCCATATTTTAGTGAGCTGTAGACAATGCCTTCCGAGTGCGTCCGGGCCCCCCGGATCCCAATCACCTAAAATTTATTTGGGCCATCAAATACGACCTAAGGAACCATAGTCATCGCCCCGCCATGATCGTTCCTCGTTGTTTTGCTTTTTACGACCAAAAAAGTAGAATTCCGCCCGATTTCCATATTTTCGTGTGCAGAGCCCACGCCTTTCGAGTGGGCCCGGTACCCCAAAACCGGATTGCTTAAAATTTTTCCCGGCCATCAAATACGACCTATGGAACCATAGTCACCGCCCCTCCATGGTCGTTCCTCGTTATTTTGCGTTTTACGGCCAAAAAACTAGAATTCTGCCCGATTCCCATATATTCGAGTGTTGTAGCCCACGCCTTCCGAGTGGGATCGGGACCCCCGGACCCCGATCACCTAAACTTTTTCCGAGCCATCAAATATGACCTAAGGATCCATAGTCACCGCCCCGCCGTGGTCTTTTCTCGTTGTTTTGCAATTTACGGCAAGAAAACTAGAATTTCGCCTGATTCCCATATTTTCATGTGCTGTAGCCCCTGCCTTCGAGTGGGTCCGAGCCTCCGGACCCCGATTGCCTAAAATTATTCAGGGCCATCAAATATGACCTAAGGAATCATAGTCACCGCCCCACCATGGCCGTTCCTCGTTCTTTTGCGTTTTACGGCCAAAAAACTAGAATTCTGTCTGATTCCCATATATTCGTGTGCTATAGCCCATGCCTTCCGAGTGGGTACGGGATCCCGGACCCCGATCGCCTAAAATTATTTTGGGCCATCAAATACGACCTAAAGAACCATACTCACCGCCCCACCATGGCCGTTCCTCGTTGTTTTGCGTTTTACGGCCAAAAAACAAGAATTCCACCCGATTCCCATATTTTCGTGTGCTAAGCCCACGCCTTCCGAGTGGGTCAGGGCCCCCCGAAACCCGATCGCCTAAAATTTATTTGGGCCATCAAATACGTCCTAAGGAACCATAGTCACCGCCCTGCCATGACCGTTCCTCATTGTTTTGCTTTTTACGACCAAAAAACTAGAATTCCTCCCGATTCCCATATTTTCGTGTGCTCTAGCCCACGCCTTCCGAGTGGGCCCGGGTCCCCCAAAATCGGATTGCCTAACATTTTACTAGGCCATCAAATATAACCTAAGGAACCATAGACACCGCCCCGCCATGGCCGTTCCTCGTTGTTTTGCGTTTTACGGCCAAAAAACTTGAATTCCGCCCAATTCCCATATATTCGTGTGCTATATATAGCCCACGCCTCCCTAGTCGGTCCGGGCCCTCCGGACCCCGATCGCCTAAAATTTTTCTGAACTATCAAATAAGACCTAAGGAACCATATCCACCGCCCTGCCATGACCGTTCCTCGTTATTTTGCTTTTTACGACCAAAAAACTAGAATTTTGCGTGATTCCCATATTTTCTTGTGCTATAGCCCATGCCTTCTGAGTGGCTCCGAATCCTCGGACCCCGAATACCTAACATTTTTCCAGGCTATCAAATTTGATCTAAGGAAACATAGTCTCCGCCCCGCAATGGCCGTTCCTCGTTGTTTTGCGTTTTATGGCCAAAGAACTAGAATTCTGCCCGATTCCCATATATTCGTGTGCTATAGCCCATGCCTTCCTAGTTGGTTCTGGGCCCCCCGGACCCCGATCGCCTAAAATATTTACGGGCTATCAAATACGACCTAAGGAACCATAGTCACCACCCCTCCATGACCGTTCCTCATTTTTTGCATTTTACGTCAAAAAAACTAGAATTCCCCCCAATTCCCATATATTCGTGTGCAGCCCACGCCTTCTGACCCGGACCCCGATCGCCTAAAATTATTCCGAGCAATCAAATACGACCTAAGGAACCATTGTCACTGCCCAGCCGTGGCCGTTCCTCGTTGTTTTGCATTTACGGCAAAAAAACTAGAATTTCGCCCGATTCCCATATTTTCGTGTGCTATAGCCCCTGCCTTCCGAGTGGGTCCGAGCCCAGGGGCCCCGATCGCCTAAAATTATTCGTGGCCATCAAATATGACCTAACGAACCATAGTCACCGCCCTGCCATGGCCGTTCCTCGTTCTTTTGCATTTTACTGTCAAAAAACTAAAATTCCGCCCGATTCCCATATATTCGTGTGCTATAGCCCACGCCTTCCGAGTGGGTCCGGGATCCCGGACCCTGATCGCCTAAAATTATTTTGGGCCATCAAATACGACCTAAGGAACCATAGTCACCACCCCACCATGGCTGTTCCTCGTTGTTTTGCGTTTTACGGCCAAAAAACTAGAATTCCGCCTGATTCCCATATTTTTGTGTGCTAAGCCCACGCCTTCCGAGTAGGTCCGGGCCCCCCGAACCCCGATCGCCTAAAATTTATTTGGGCCATCAAATACGTCCTAAGGAACCATAGTCACTGCCCTGCCATGACCGTTCTTCGTTGTTTTGCTTTTTACGACCAAAAAACTAGAATTCCTCCTGATTCCCATATTTTCGTGTGCTCTAGCCCATGCCATCCGAGTGGGCCCGGGTCCCCCAAAACCGGATTGCCTAACATTTTACTAGGCCATCAAATATAACCTAAGGAACCATAGACACCGCCCCGCCATGGCCGTTCCTCGTTGTTTTGCGTTTTACGGCCAAAAAACTAGAATTCCGCCCGATTCCCATATATTCGTGTGCTATATATAGCCCACGCCTTCCTAGTGGGTCCGGGCCCTTCGGACCCCGATCGCCTAAAAAATTTTTGGACAATCAAATATGACCTAAGGAACCATAGTATCCGCCCTGCCATGACCGTTCCTCGTTGTTTTGCTTTTTACGACCAAAAAACTAGAATTTTGCCTGATTCCCATATTTTTGTGTGCTATAGCCCATACCTTCTGAGTGGGTCCGAACCCCGGACCCCGATTAACTAACATTTTTTCAGGCTATCAAATTTGATCTAAGGAACCATAGTCACCGCCCCGTCATGGCCGTTTCTCGTTGTTTTGCATTTTACGGCCAAAAAACTAGAATTTCGCCCGATTCCCATATTTTCGTGAGATATAGCCCACGCCTTCCAAGTGGGTCCGGGCACCCGGACCCCGATCGCCTAAAATATTTTCGGGCCATCAACTACGACCTAAGGAACAGTAGTCACCGCCCCGCCATGACCGTTCCTCAATTCTTTTCCTTTTTACGTCCAAAAAACTAGAATTTCGTGCGATTGCCATATTTTAGTGAGCTGTAGCCCATGCCTTCCGAGTGCGTCCGGGCCCCCGGATCCCAATCACCTAAAATTTATTTGGGCCATCAAATACGACCTAAGGAACCATAGTCACCGCCCCACCATGGCCGTTCCTCGTTGTTTTGCGTTTTACGGCCAAAAAATGAGAATTCCACCCGATTCCCATATTTTCGTGTGCTAAGCCCACGCCTTCCGAGTGGGTCAGGGCCCCCCGGACCCCGATCGCCTAAAATTTATTTGGGCCATCAAATACGTCCTAAGGAACCATAGTCACCGCCCTGCCATGACCGTTCCTCATTGTTTTGCTTTTTACGACCAAAAAACTAGATTTCCTCCCGATTCTCATATTTTCGTGTGCTCTAGCCCACGCCTTCCGAGTGGGCCCGTGTCCCCCGAAACCGGATTGCCTAACATTTTTCTAGGCCATCAAATACGACCTAAGGAACCATAGTCACTGCCCCGCCATGGCCGTTCCTCGTTGTTTTGCGTTTTATGGCCAAAAAACTAGAATTCCGCCCGATTCCCATATATTCGTGTGCTATATATAGCTCACGCCTTCCTAGTGGGTCCGGGCCCTCCGGACCCCGATCGCCTAAAATTTTTCTGAACTATCAAATACGACCTAAGGAACCATAGTCACCACCCTGCCATGACCGTTCCTCGTTGTTTTGCTTTTTACGACCAAAAAACTAGAATTTTGCGTGATTCACATATTTTCGTGTGCTATAGCCCATGCCTTACGAGTGGGTCTGAGCCCCCGGACCCGGATCGGCTAAAATTATTCAGGGCCATCAAATACGACCTAAGGAACCATAGTCACCTCCCCTCCATAGCCATTCCTCGTTCTTTTGCGTTTTAGGCCAAAAAACTAGAATTCCGCCCGATTACCATATATTCGTGTGCTATAGCCCATGCCTTTCGAGTGGGTTCGGGCACCCGGACCCCGATCGCCTAAAATTATTCTAGGCCATCAAATACGACTTAAGGAACCATAGTCACCGCCCCGCCATGGCCGTTCCTTGTTGTTTTGCGTTTTACGGCCGAAAAACTAGAATTTCGCCCTATTCCCATATTTTCGTGAGATATAGCCCACGCCTTCCAAGTGGGTCAGGGCCCCCGGACCCTGATCGTCTAAAATATTTTTGGGCCATCAACTACGACCTAAGGAACAGTAGTCACCACCCCGCCATGACCGTTCCTCATTTTTTTCCTTTTTACGTCCAAAAAACTAGAATTTCGTGCGATTGCCATATTTTAGTGAGTTGTAGCCCATGCCTTCCGAGTGCGTCCGGGCCCCCGGATCCCAATCACCTAAAATTTATTTGGGCCATCAAATACGACCTAAGGAACCATAGTCATCGCCTCGCCATGATCGTTCCTCGTTGTTTTGCTTTTTACGACCAAAAAAGTAGAATTCCGCCCGATTCCCATATTTTCGTGTGCAGAGCCCACGCCTTCCGAGTGGGCCTGGGTACCCCAAAACCGGATTGCTTAACATTTTTCCAGGCCATCAAATACGACCTATGGAACCATACTCACCGCCCCTCCATGGTCGTTCCTCGTTGTTTTGCGTTTTACGGCCAAAAAACTAGAATTCTGCCCGATTCCCATATATTCGAGTGTTGTAGCCCACGCCTTCCGAGTGGGATCGGGACCCCCGGACCCCGATCACCTAAACTTTTTCCGAGCCATCAAATATGACCTAAGGATCCATAGTCACTGCCCCGCCGTGGTCTTTCCTCGTTGTTTTGCAATTTACGGCAAGAAAACTAGAATTTCGCCTGATTCTCATATTTTCATGTGCTGTAGCCCCTGCCTTCGAGTGGGTCCGAGCCTCCGGACCCCGATCGCCTAAAATTATTTAGGGCCATCAAATATGACCTAAGGAATCATAGTCACCGCCCCACCATGGCCGTTCCTCGTTCTTTTGCGTTTTACGGCCAAAAAACTAGAATTCTACCCGATTTCCATATATTCGTGTGCTATAGCCCATGCCTTCCGAGTGGGTACGGGATCCCGGACCCCGATCGCCTAAAATTATTTTGGGCCATCAAATACGACCTAAGGAACCATACTCACCGCCCCACCATGGCCGTTCCTCGTTGTTTTGCGTTTTACGGCCAAAAAACAAGAATTCCACCCGATTCCCATATTTTCGTGTGCTAAGCCCACGCCTTCCGAGTGGGTCAGGGCCCCCCGAACCCCGATCGCCTAAAATTTATTTGGGCCATCAAATACATCCTAAGGAACCATAGTCACCGCCCTGCCATGACCGTTCCTCATTGTTTTGCTTTTTACGACCAAAAAACTAGAATTCCTCCCGATTCCCATATTTTCGTGTGCTCTAGCCCACGCCTTCCGAGTGGGCCCGGGTCCCCCAAAACCGGATTGCCTAACATTTTACTAGGCCATCAAATATAACCTAAGGAACCATAGACACCACCCCGCCATGGCCGTTCCTCGTTGTTTTGCGTTTTACGGCCAAAAAACTAGAATTCCGCCCGATTCCCATATATTCGTGTGCTATATATAGCCCACGCCTCCCTAGTGGGTCCGGGCCCTCCGGACTCCGATCGCCTAAAAATTTTTTGAACTATCAAATAAGACCTAAGGAACCATATTCACCGCCCTGCCATGACCGTTCCTCGTTATTTTGCTTTTTACGACCAAAAAACTAGAATTTTGCGTGATTCCCATATTTTCTTGTGCTATAGCCCATGCCTTCTGAGAGGCTCCGAATCCCCGGACCCCGAATACCTAACATTTTTCCAGGCTATCAAATTTGATCTAAGGAAACATAGTCTCCGCCCCGCAATGGCTGTTCCTCGTTGTTTTGCGTTTTATGGCCAAAGAACTAGAATTCTGCCTGATTCCCATATATTCGTGTGCTATAGCCCATGCCTTCCTAGTTGGTTCTGGGCCCCCCGGACCCCGATCGCCTAAAATATTTACGGGCTATCAAATACGACCGAAGGAACCATAGTCACCGCCCCTCCATGACCGTTCCTCATTTTTTGCATTTTACGGCAAAAAAACTAGAATTCCCCCCAATTCCCATATATTCGTGTGCAGCCCACGCCTTCTGACCCGGACCCCGATCGCCTAAAATTATTCCGAGCAATCAAATACGACCTAAGGAACCATTGTCACTGCCCAGCCGTGGCCGTTCCTCGTTGTTTTGCATTTACGGCAAAAAATCTAGAATTTCGCCCGATTCCCATATTTTCGTGTGCTATAGCCCCTGCCTTCCGAGTGGGTCCGAGCCCAGGGGCCCCGATCGCCTAAAATTATTCGTGGCCATCAAATATGACCTAACGAACCATAGTCACCGCCCCGCCATGGCCGTTCCTCGTTCTTTTGCATTTTACTGTCAAAAAACTAAAATTCCGCCCGATTCCCATATATTCGTGTGCTATAGCCCACGCCTTCCGAGTGGGTCCGGGATCCCGGACCCTGATCGCCTAAAATTATTTTGGGCCATCAAATACGACCTAAGGAACCATAGTCACCGCCCCACCATGGCTGTTCCTCGTTGTTTTGCGTTTTACGGCCAAAAAACTAGAATTCCGCCTGATTCCCATATTTTTGTGTGCTAAGCCCACGCCTTCCGAGTAGGTCCGGGCCCCCCCGAACCCCGATCGCCTAAAATTTATTTGGGCCATCAAATACGTCCTAAGGAACCATAGTCACTGCCCCGCCATGACCGTTCCTCGTTGTTTTGCTTTTTACGACCAAAAAACTAGAATTCCTCCCGATTCCCATATTTTCGTGTGCTCTAGCCCACGCCTTTTGAGTGGGCCCGGTTCCCTGAAACCGGATTGCCTAACATTTTTCTAGGCCATCAAATACGACCTAAGGAATCATAGTCACCACCCCGCCATGGCCGTTCCTCGTTGTTTTACGTTTTACGGCCAAAAAACTAGAATTCCGCCCGATTCCCAGATATTCGTGTGCTATATGTAGCCCACGCCTTCCTAGTGGGTCCGGGCCCTACGAACCCCGATCGCCTAAAATTTTTCTGGGCTATCAAATTCGACCTAAGGAACCATAGTCACCGCCCTACCATGACCGTTCCTCGTTGTTTTGCTTTTTACGACCAAAAAACTAGAATTTTGCCCGATTCCCATATTTTCGTGTGCTATAGCCCATGCCTTCTGAGTGGGTCCGAGCCCCCGGACCCTGAATACCTAACATTTTTCCAGGCTATCAAATTTGACCTAAGGAAACATAGTCACCGCCCCGCCATGGCCGTTCCTCGTTGTTTTGCGTTTTATGGCCAAAAAACTAGAATTCCGCCCGATTCCCATATATTCGTGTGCTATATATAGCTCACGCCTTCCTAGTGGGTCCGGGCCCTCCGGACCCCGATCGCCTAAAATTTTTCTGAACTATCAAATACGACCTGAGAAACCATAGTCACCACCCTGCCATGACCGTTCCTCGTTGTTTTGCTTTTTACGACCAAAATACTAGAATTTTGCTTGATTCCCATATTTTCATGTGCTATAGCCCATGCCTTCTGAGTGGGTCCGAGCCCCTGGACCCCGAATACCTTACATTTTTTCAGGCTATCAAATTTGATCTAAAGAAACATAGTCTCCACCCCGCAATGGCCGTTTCTCGTTGTTTTGCGTTTTATGGCCAAAAAACTAGAATTCTGCCCGATTCCCATATATTCGTGTGCTATAGCCCATGCCTTCCTAGTGGGTTCTGGGCCCCGCGGACCCCGATCGCCTAAAATATTTTCGGGCTATCAAATACGACCTAAGGAACCATAGTCACCGCCCCTCCATGACCGTTCCTCGTTTTTTGCATTTTACGGCAAAAAAACTAGAATTCCGCCCAATTCCCATATATTCGTGTGCAGCCCACGCCTTCTGACCCGGACCCCGATCGCCTAAAATTATTCCGAGCAATCAAATATGACCTAAGGAACCATAGTCACTGCCCAGCCGTGGCCGTTCCTTGTTGTTTTGCATTTTCGGCAAAAAAACTAGAATTTCGCCCGATTCTCATATTTTCGTGTGCTATAGCCCCTGCCTTCGGAGTGGGTGCGAGCCTAGGGGCCCCGATCGCCTAAAATTATTCGTGGCCATCAAATATGACCTAACGAACCATAGTCACCGCCCCGCCATGGCCGTTCCTCGTTCTTTTGCGTTGTACTGCGAAAAAACTAGAATTTCGCCCGATTCCCATATATTCGTGTGCTATAAGCCCACGCCTTCCGAGTGGGTCCGGGATCCTGGACCCCGATCGCCTAAAATTATTTTGGGCCATCAAATACGACCTAAGGAACCATAGTCACCGCCCCACCATGGCTGTTCCTCGTTGTTTTGCATTTTACGGCCAAAAAATAGAATTCCGCCTGATTCCCATATTTTCGTGTGCTAAGCCCACGCCTTCCGAGTGGGTCCGGGCCCCCCGAACCCCGATCGCCTAAAATTTATTTGGGCCATCAAATACGTCCTAAGGAACCATAGTCACTGCCCCGCCATGACCGTTCCTCGTTGTTTTGCTTTTTACGACCAAAAAACTAGAATTCCTCCTGATTCCCATATTTTCGTGTGCTCTAGCCCACGCCTTTTGAGTGGGCAGGTTCCCTGAAACCGGATTGCCTAACATTTTTCTAGGCCATCAAATACGACCTAAGGAATCATAGTCACCGCCCCGCCATGGCCGTTCCTCGTTATTTTGCGTTTTACGGCCAAAAGACTAGAATTCCGCCCGATTCCCAGATATTCGTGAGCTATATATAGCCCATGCCTTCCGAGTGGGTCCGAGCCCCCGGACCCCGATTGCCTAACATTATTCCAGGCTATCAAATACGACCTAAGGAACCATAGTCACCGCCCCGCCATGGCCGTTCCTCGTTATTTTGTGTTTTATGGCCAAAAAACTAGAATTCCGCCCGATTCCCATATATTCGTGTGTTATAGCCCATGCCTTCCTAGTGGGTTCTGGCCCCCCGGACCCCGATCGCCTAAAATATTTTCGGGCTATCAAATACGACATAAGGAACCATAGTCACTGCCCCTCCATGACCGTTCCTCATTTTTTGCAATTTACGGTCAAAAAACTAGAATTGCGCCCAATTCCCATATATTCGCCACGCCTTCCGAGTGGGTCCGTGTCACCCGGACCCCGATCGCCTAAAATCAATCTGAGCAATCAAATATGACCTAAGGAACCATAGTCACCGCTCCGCCATGGCCGTTCCTCGTTCTTTTGCATTTTACGGCCAAAAAACTAGAATTTCGCCCGATTCCCATATATTCGTGTGCTGTAGCCCACGCCTTCCTAGTGGGTTCCGGGCCCCACGGACCCCGGTCGCCTAAAATATTTCCAGGCTATCAAATATGACCTAAGGAACCATAGTCACCGCCCCTCCATGACCATTCCTCGTTTTTTGCATTTTACGGCCAAAAAACTAGAATTCCGCTCGATTCCCATATATTCGTGTGCTATATATAGCCCACGCCTTCCGAGTGGGTCCGGGCCAACAGGACCCCGATCGCCTAAAATTATTCCGGGCAATCAAATACGACCTAAGGAACAATAGTCACCGCCTAGTTGTGGCCGTTCCTCGTTGTTTTGCATTTACAGCAAATAAACTAGAATTTCACCGGATTCCTATATTTTCGTGTGCTATAGCCCATGTCTTCCGAGTGGGTCCGAGCCCCCGGACCCCGATCGCCTAAAATTATTCGGGGCCATCAAATACGACCTAAGGAACCATAGTCACCGCCCCACCATGGCCGTTCCTCATTCTTTTGCATTTTATGGCCAAAAAACTAGAATTCCGCCCGATTCCCATATATTCGTGTGCTATAGCCCAGCCTTCCGAGTGGGTCCGGGCCCCCTGACCCTGATCGCCTAAAATTATTCTGGGCCATCAAATACGACCTAAGGAACCATAGTCACTGCCCCACCATGGCCATTCCTCGTTGTTTTGCGTTTTACGGCCAAAAAACTAGAATTCCGCAAGATTCCCATATTTTCGTGTGCTAAGCCCACGCCTTCCGAGTGGGTCCGGGCGCCTCGAACCCCGATCACCTAAAATTTATTTCGGCCATCAAATACATCCTAAGGAACCATAGTCACCGCCCCGCCATGACCGTTCCTCGTTGTTTTGCTTTTTACGACCAAAAAACTAGAATTCCTCCCGATTCCCATATTTTCGTGTGCTCTAGCCCACGCCTACCGAGTGGGCCCGGGCCCCCCGTACCCCGATCTCCTAAACTTTTTCCGAGCTATTAAATACGACCTAAGGAACCATAGTCACCGCCCCGCCATGACCGTTCCTCGTTGTTTTGCGTTTTACGGCCAAAGAACTAGAATTCCGCCGGATTCCCATATATTCGTGTGCTATATATTGCCCACGCCTTCCAAGTGGGTCCGGGCCCCCCGGACCCCTATTGCCTAAAAATATTTCGGGCTATCAAATACGAACTAAGGAACCATAGTCATCGCCTTCCCATGACCGTTCCTAGTTGTTTTGCTTTTTACGACCAAAAAACTAGAATTCTGCCCGATTTCTATATTTTCGTGTGCTATAGCCCATGCCTTCCGAGTGGGTCCGAGCCCCCGGACCTTGATTGCCTAATATTTTTCCAGGCTATCAAATACGACCTAAGGAACCATAGTCACCGCCCCGCTATGGCCGTTCCTCGTTGTTTTGCGTTTTACGGACAAAAAACTAGAATTTCGCCTGATTCCCAAATATTCGTGTGCTCTAGCCCAAGCCTTCCGAGTGGGTCCGGGCCCCCTAGACCCTGATCACCTAAAATATATTTGGGCCAACAAATACGTCCTAAGGAACCATAGTCACCGCCTCGCCATGACCGTTCCTCGTTGTTTTGCTTTTTAAGACCAAAAAACTAGAATTCCGCCCGATTCCCATATTTTCGTGTGCTCTAGCCCAGACCTTCCGAGTGGGCCCGGGTCACCCGAAACCGGATTGCCTAACACTTTTCCAGACCATCAAATACGACCAAAGGAACCATAGTCACCGCACCGCCATGGCCTTTCCTCGTTGTTTTGTGTTTTACGGCCAAAAAACTATAATTCCGCCCGATTCCCATATATTCGTGTGCTATATATAGCCCACGCCTTCCTAGTGGGTTCCGGGCCCCCCAGACCATGATCGCCTAAAATATTTTCGGGCTATCAAATACGACCTAAGGAACCAGTCACCGCCACTCCATGGCCGTTCCTCGTTGTTTTGCGTTTTACGGCCAAAAAACTAAAATTCCGCCCGATTCCCATATTTTCGTGTGCTAAGCCCACGACTTCCGAGTGGGTCCGGGCCCCCGGACCCCGATCACCTAAAATTTATTTGGGCCGACAAATACGTCCTAAGTAACCATAGTCATCGCCCCGCCATGACCGTTCCTCGTTGTTTTGCTTTTTACGACCCAAAAACTAGAATTCTGCCCGATTCCCATATTTTCGTGTGCTAAGCCCACGCCTTCCGAGTGGGTCCGGGCGCCTCGAACCCCGATCGCCTAAAATTTATTTCGGCCATCAAATACGTCCTAAGGAACCATAGTCACCGCCCCGCCATGACCGTTCCTCGTTGTTTTGCTTTTTACGACCAAAAACTAGAACTCAGCCCGATTCCCATATTTTCGTGTGCTCTAGCCCATGCCTACCGAGTGGGCCCGGGCCCCCCTGTACCCCGATCTACTAAAATTTTTCCGAGCTATTAAATACGACCTAAGGAATCGTAGTCACCGCCCCGCCATGGCCGTTCCTCGTTGTTTTGCGTTTTACGGCCAAAAAACTAGAATTCCGCCCTATTCCCATATATTCGTGTGCTATATATAGCCCACGCCTTCCAAGTGGGTCCGGGCCCCCGGGCCCCTATTGCCTAAAATTTTTTCGGGCTATCAAATACGACCTAAGGAACCATAGTCATCGCCTTGCCATGACCGTTTCTCGTTGTTTTGCTTTTTACGACCAAAAAACTAGAATTCTGCCCGATTTCTATATTTTCGTGTGCTATAGCCCATGGCTTCCGAGTGGGTCCGAGCCCCCGGACCTTGATTGCCTAATATTTTTCCAGGCTATCAAATACGACCTAAGGAACCATAGTCACCGCCCCGCTATGGCCGTTCCTCGTTGTTTTGCGTTTTACGGTCAAAAAACTAGAATTTCGCCTGATTCCCAAATATTCGTGTGCTCTAGCCCAAGCCTTCCGAGTGGGTCCGGGCCCCTTGGACCCCGATCACCTAAAATATATTTGGGCCAACAAATACGTCCTAAGGAACCATAGTCACCGCCTCGCCATGACCGTTCCTCGTTGTTTTGCTTTTTACGACCAAAAAACTAGAATTCCGCCCGATTCCCATATTTTCGTGTGCTCTAGCCCAGGCCTTCCGAGTGGGCCCGGGTCACCCGAAACCGGATTGCCTAACACTTTTCCAGGCCATCAAATACGACCAAAGGAACCATAGTCACCGCACCGCCATGGCCCTTCCTCGTTGTTTTGTGTTTTACGGCCAAAAAATTATAATTTCGCCCGATTCCCATATATTCGTGTGCTATATATAGCCCACACCTTCCTAGTGGGTTCCGGGCCCCCCAGACCCCGATCACCTAAAATATTTTCGGGCTATCTAATACGATCTAAGGAACCAGTCACCGCCACTCCATGGCCGCTCCTCGTTGTTTTGCGTTTTACGGCCAAAAAACTAAAATTTCGCCCGATTCCCATATTTTCGTGTGCTAAGCCCACGACTTCCGAGTGGGTCCGGCCCCCCGGACCCCGATCACCTAAAATTTATTTGGGCCAACAAATACGTCCTAAGGAACCATAGTCATCGCCCCGCCATGACCGTTCCTCGTTGTTTTGCTTTTTACAACCCAAAAACTAGAATTCCGCCCGATTCCCATATTTTCGTGTTCTCTAGCCCAAGCCTTCCGAGTGGGCCCGGGTCACCCAAAACTGGATTGCCTAACACTTTTTCAGGCCATCAAATACGACCTAAGGAACCATAGTCACCGCCCCCCCATGGCCGTTCCTCGTTGTTTTGCGTTTTACAGCCATAAAACTATAATTCCGCCCGATTCCCATATATTCGTGTGCTATATATAGCCCACGCCTTCCTAGTGGGTCCGGGCCATCCGGACCCCGATCGCCTAAAATTTTTTCGGGCTATCAAATACGACCTAAGGAACCATAGTCACCGCCCTGCCATGACCGTTCCTCGTTGTTTTGCTTTTTACGACCAAAAAACTAGAATTTTGCCTGATTCCCATATTTTCGTGTGCTATAGCCCCATGCCTTCTGAGTGGGTCCGAGCCCCCGGACCCCGAATACCTAACATTTTTCCAGGCTATCAAATTTGATCTAAGGAAATATAGTCTCCGCCCCGCAATGGCCGTTCCTCGTTTTTTTGCGTTTTATGGCCAAAAAACTAGAATTCTGCCCGATTCCCATATATTCGTGTGCTATAGCCCATGCCTTCCTAGTGGGTTCTGGGCCCCCCGGACCCCGATCGCCTAAAATATTTTCGGGCTATCAAATACGACCTAAGGAACCATAGTCACCTCCCCTCCATGACCGTTCCTCGTTTTTTGCATTTTACGGCAAAAAAACTAGAATTTCGCCCAATTCCCATATATTCGTGTGCAGCCCACGCCTTCTGACCCGGACCCCGATCGCCTAAAATTATTCCGAGAAATCAAATACGACCTAAGGAACCATAGTTACTGCTTAGCAGTGGCCGTTCCTCGTTGTTTTGCATTTTCGGCAAAAAACTAGAATTTCGCCCGATTCCCATATTTTCGTGTGCTATAGCCCCTACCTTCCGAGTGGGTCCGAGCCCAGGGGCCCCGATCGCCTAAAATTATTCGTGGCCATCAAATATGACCTAATGAACCATAGTCACCGCCCCGCCATGGCCGTTCCTCGTTCTTTTGCATTTTACTGCCAAAAAACTAGAATTCCGCTCGATTCCCATATATTCGTGTGCTATAGCCCACGCCTTCCGAGTGGGTCCGTGATCCCGGACCCCGATCGCCTAAAATTATTTTGGGCCATCAAATACGACCTAAGGAACCATAGTCACCACCCCACCATGGCTGTTCCTCGTTGTTTTGCGTTTTACGGCCAATAAATAGAATTCCGCCTGATTCTCATATTTTCGTGTGCTAAGCCCATGCCTTCCGAGTGGGTCCGGGCCCCCGAACCCCGATCGCCTAAAATTTATTTGGGCCATCAAATACGTCCTAAGGATCCATAGTCACTGCCCCTCCATGACCGTTCCTCGTTGTTTTGCTTTTTACGACCAAAAAACTAGAATTCCTCCTGATTCCCATATTTTCGTGTGCTCTAGCCCACGCCTTTTTAGTGGGCCCGGTTCCTGGAAACCGGATTGCCTAATATTTTTCTAGGCCATCAAATATGACCTAAGGAATCATAGTCACCGCCCCGCCATGGCCGTTCCTCGTTATTTTGCATTTTACGGCCAAAAAACTAGAATTCCGCCTGATTCCCAGATATTCGTGTGCTATATATAGCCCATGCCTTCCGAGTGGGTCCGAGCCCCCGACCCCGATTGCCTAACATTATTCCAGGCTATCAAATACGACCTAAGGAACCATAGTCACCACCCCGCCATGGCCGTTCCTCGTTGTTTTGCGTTTTATGGCCAAAAAACTAGAATTCCGCCCGATTCCCATATATTCGTGTGTTATAGCCCATGCCTTCCTAGTGGGTTCTGGCCCCCCCGGACCCCGATCGCCTAAAATATTTCTGGGCTATCAAATACGACCTAAGGAACCATAGTCACTGCCCCTCCATGACCGTTCCTCGTGTTTTGCATTTTACAGTCAAAAAACTAGAATTGCGCCCAATTCCCATATATTCGCCACGCCTTCCGAGTGGGTCCGTGTCACCCGGACCCCGATCGCCTAAAATTAATCCGAGCAATCAAATACGACCTAAGGAACCATAGTCACCGCCCAGCCGTGGCCGTTCCTCGTTGTTTTGCATTTACGGCAAAAAAACTAGAATTTCGCCCGATTCCCATATTTTCGTGTTCTATAGCCCATGCCTTCTGAGTGGGTCCAAGCCCCCAGACCCCGATTGCCTAACATTTTTCCAGGCTATCAAATATGACCTAAGGAACCATAGTCACCGCTCCGCCATGGCCGTTCCTCGTTCTTTTGCATTTTACGGCCAAAGAACTAGAATTTCGCCCGATTCCCATATATTCGTGTGTTGTAGCCCACGCCTTCCTAGTGGGTTCCGGGCCCCCCGGACCTCGATCGCCTAAAATATTTCTGGGCTATCAAATACGACCTAAGGAACCATAGTCACCGCCCCTCCATGACCGTTCCTCATTTTTTGCATTTTACGGCCAAAAAACTAGAATTCCGCTCGATTCCCATATATTCGTGTGCTATATATAGCCCACACCTTTCGAGTGAGTCCGGGCCACCAGGACCCCGATCGCCTAAAATTATTCCGGGCAATAAAATACGACCTAAGGAACAATAGTCACCGCCTAGCCGTGGCCGTTCCTCATTGTTTTGCATTTACAGCAACTAAACTAGAATTTCACCGGATTTCGATATTTTCGTGTGCTATAGCCCATGTCTTCCGAGTGGGTCCGAGCCCCTGACCCCGATCACCTAAAATTATTCGGGGCCATCAAATACGACCCAAGGAACCATAGTCACCGCCCCGCCATGGCCGTTCCTCGTTATTTTGCATTTTATGGCCAAAACACTAGAATTCCGCCTGATTCCCAGATATTCGTGTGCTATATATAGCCCATGCCTTCCGAGTGTGTCCGAGCCCCCGGACCCCGATTGCCTAACATTATTCCAGGCTATCAAATATGACCTAAGGAACCATAGTCACCACCCCGCCATGGCCGTTCCTCGTTGTTTTGCGTTTTATGGCCAAAAAACTAGAATTCCGCCCGATTCCCATATATTCGTGTGTTATAGCCCATGCCTTCCTAGTGGGTTCTGGCCCCCCCGGACCCCGATCGCCTAAAATATTTTTGGGCTATCAAATACGACCTAAGGAACCATAGTCACTGCCCCTCCATGACCGTTCCTCGTATTTTGCATTTTACGGTCAAAAAACTAGAATTGCGCCCAATTCCCATATATTCGCCACGCCTTCCGAGTGGGTCCGTGTCACCCGGACCCCGATCGCCTAAAATTAATCCGAGCAATCAAATACGACCTAAGGAACCATAGTCACCGCCCAGCCGTGGCCGTTCCTCGTTGTTTTGCATTTACGGCAAAAAAACTAGAATTTCGCCCGATTCCCATATTTTCGTGTTCTATAGCCCATGCCTTCTGAGTGGGTCCAAGCCCCCAGACCCCGATTGCCTAACATTTTTCCAGGCTATCAAATATGACCTAAGGAACCATAGTCACCGCTCCGCCATGGCCGTTCCTCGTTCTTTTGCATTTTACGGCCAAAGAACTAGAATTTCGCCCGATTCCCATATATTTGTGTGCTGTAGCCCACGCCTTCCTAGTGGGTTCTGGGCCCCCCAGACCCCGGTCGCCTAAAATATTTCTGGGCTATCAAATACGACCTAAGGAACCATAGTCACCGCCCCTCCATGACCGTTCCTCATTTTTTGCATTTTACGGCCAAAAAACTAGAATTCCGCTCGATTCCCATATATTCGTGTGCTATATATAGCCCACACCTTCCGAGTGAGTCCGGGCCACCAGGACCCCGATCGCCTAAAATTATTCCGGGCAATAAAATACGACCTAAGGAACAATAGTCACCGCCTAGCCGTGGCCGTTCCTCATTGTTTTGCATTTACAGCAACTAAACTAGAATTTCACCGGATTCCGATATTTTCGTGTGCTATAGCCCATGTCTTCCGAGTGGGTCCGAGCCCCCGGACCCCGATCGCCTAAAATTATTCGGGGCCATCAAATACGACCCAAAGAACCATAGTCACCACCCCACCATGGCCGTTCCTCGTTCTTTTGCATTTTACGGCCAAAAAACTAGAATTCCGCCCGATTCCCATATATTCGTGTGCTATAGCCCACGCCTTCCGAGTGGGTCCGCTCCCCCTGACCCTGATCGCCTAAAATTATTCTGGGCCATCAAATATGACCTAAGGAACCATAGTCACTGCCCCACCATGGCCGTTCCTCGTTGTTTTGCGTTTTACAGCCAAAAAACTAGAATTCCGCCCGATTCCCATATTTTCGTGTGCTAAGCCCACGCCTTCTGAGTGGGTCCGGGCGCCTTGGACCCCGATCGCCTTAAATTTATTTTAGCCATCAAATACGTCCTAAGGAACCATAGTCACTGCCCCGCCATGCCCGTTCCTCATTGTTTTGCTTTTTACGGCCAAAAAACTAGAATTCAGCCCGATTCCCATATTTTCGTGTGCTCTAGCCCACGCCTACCGAGTGGGCCAGGGCCCCCCGTACCCCGATCTCCTAAACTTTTTCTGATCTATCAAATACGACCTAAGGAACCATAGTCACCGCCCCGCCATGGCCGTTCCTCGTTGTTTTTGCGTTTTACGGCCAAAAAACTAGAATTCCGCCCGATTCCCATATATTCGTGTGCTATATATAGCCCACGCCTTCCAAGTGGGTCCGGGCCCCCCGGACCCCTATTGCCTAAAATTTGTTCAGGCTATCAAATACGACCTAAGGAACCATAGTCATTGCCCTGCCATGACCGTTCCTCGTTGTTTTGCTTTTTACGACCAAAAAACTAGAATTCTGCCCGATTTCCATATTTTCGTGTGCTATAGCCCATGCCTTCCAAGTGGGTCCGAGCCCCCGGACCTTGATTGCCTAATATTTTCCAGGCTATCAAATACGACCTAAGGAACCATAGTCACCGCCCCGCTATGGCCGTTCCTCGTTGTTTTGCTTTTTACGGTCAAAAAACTAGAATTTCGCCTGATTCCCAAATATTCGTGTGCTCTAGCCCAAGCCTTCCGAGTGGGTCCGGGACCCCTAGACCCCGATCACCTAAAATATATTTGGGCCAACAAATACGTCCTAAGGAACCATAGTCACCGCCTCGCCATGACCGTTCCTCGTTGTTTTGCTTTTTACGACCAAAAAACTAGAATTCCGCCCGATTCCCATATTTTCGTGTGCTCTAGCCCAGGCCTTCCGAGTGGGCCCGGGTCACCCGAAACCGGATTACCTAACACTTTTCCAGGCAATCAAATACGACCAAAGGAACCATAGTCACCGCACCGCCATGGCCCTTCCTCGTTGTTTTGCATTTTACGGCCAAAAAACTATAATTCCGCCTGAATACCATATATTCGTGTGCTATATATAGCCCACGCCTTCCTAGTGGGTTCCGGGCCCCCCAGACCCCGATCGCCTAAAATATTTTTGGGCTATCAAATACGACCTAAGGAACCAGTCACCGCCCCTCCATGGCCGTTCCTCGTTGTTTTGCGTTTTATGTCAAAAAACTAAAATTCCGCCCGATTCCCATATTTTCGTGTGCTAAGCCCACGACTTCCGAGTGGGTCCGGGCCCCCCGGACCCCGATCACCTAAAATTTATTTGGGCCAACAAATACGTCCTAAGGAACCATAGTCATCGCCACGCCATGACCGTTCCTCGTTGTTTTGCTTTTTACGACCCAAAAACTAGAATTCCGCCCGATTCCCATATTTTCGTGTGCTCTAGCCCAAGCCTTCCGAGTGGGCCCGGGTCACCCAAAACTGGATTGCCTAACACTTTTCCTGGCCATCAAATAGGACCTAAGGAACCATAGTCACCGCCCCGCCATGGCCGTTTCTCGTTGTTTTGCGTTTTACGGCAAAAAAACTATAATTTCGCTCGATTCCCATATATTCGTGTGCTATAAATAGCCCACGCCTTCCTAGTGGGTCCGGGCCATCCGGACCCCAATCGTCTAAAATTTTTTCGGGCTATCAAATACGACATAAGGAACCATAGTCACCACCATACCATGACCGTTCCTCATTGTTTTGCTTTTTACGATCAAAAAATTAGAATTTTGACCGATTCCCATATTTTCGTGTGCTATAGCCCATGCCTTCCGAGTGGGTCCGAGCCCCTGGACCTTGATTGCCTAACATTTTCCCAGGCTATCAAATACGACCTAAGGAACCATAGTCACCGCCCTGCCATGGCCATTCCTTGTTGTTTTGCATTTTACGGCCAAAAAACTAGAATTCCACCCGATTCCCATATATTCGTGTGCTATAGCCCACGCCTTCCTAGTGGGTTCCGGGCCCCCCGGACCCCGATCGCCTAAAATATTTCCGGGATATCAAATACGACGTAAGGAACCCTAGTAACCGCCCCTCTATGACCGTTCCTCGTTTTTTGCATTTTACAGCCAAAAAACTAGAATTCCGCCCGATTCCCATATATTCGTGTGCTATATATAGCCCACGCCTTCCGAGTGGGTTCGAGCCACCCGGACCCCGATCGCATAAAATTATTTCGGGCAATAAAATACGACCTAACAAACCATAGTCACCGCCCAGTCATGACCATTCCTCGTTGTTTTGCATTTAAGACCAAAAAACTAGAATTCCTCCCGATTCCCATATATTCGTGTACTATAGTCCACGCCTTCCGAGTGGGTCCGGGCCCCCGGACCCCGATCACCTAAAATTATTCTGGTCCATCCAATATGACCTAAGGAACCATAGTTACCGCCCCACCATGGCCGTTCCTCGTTGTTTTGCATTTTACGGATAAAAAACTACAATTCCGCCCGATTCCCATATATTCGTGTGTTATAGCCCACGCCTTCCTAGTGGGTTCCGGACTCCCCGGACCCCGATCGCCTAAAATTATTCTAGGCCTTCAAATTCGACCTAAGGAACCATAGTCACCGCCCCACCATGGCCGTTCCTCGTTGTTTTGCATTTTACGGCTAAAAAATTAGAATTTCGCCCGATTCCCATATTTTTGTTTGCTAAGCCCACGCCTTCCGAGTGAGTCCGGGCCCCCGGGCCCTGATCGCCTAAAATTTATTTGGGCCATCAAATAGGTCCTAAGGAACCATAGTCACTGCCCCGCCATGACCGTTCCTCGTTGTTTTGCCTTTTACGACCAAAAAACTAGAATTCCGCCAGATTCCCATATTTTCGTATGCTCTAGCTCACTCCTTCCGATTGGGCCCGGGTCCCCCAAAACCGGATTGCCTAACATTTTTCCAGGCCATCAAATACAACCTAAGGAACCATAGTCACCACCCTGCCATGGTCGCTCCTCGTTGTTTTGCGTTTTACGGCCAAAAAACTAGAATTCCGCCCGATTCCCATATATTCGTGTGCTATATATAGCCCACGCCTACCTAATGGGTCCGGTCTCCCCAGACCCCGATCGCCTAAAATTTGTTTGGGCTATCAAATACGACCTAAGGAACCATAGTCACCGCTCTTCCATGACCGTTCCTCGTTGTTTTGCCTTTTACGACCAAAAAACTAGAATTTTTCCCGATTTCCATATTTTCATGTGCTATAGCCCATGCCTTCCGAGTGGATCCGAGCCCCCCGACCCCAATTGCCTATCATTTTTCCAAGCTATCAAATACGACCTAAGGAACCATAGTCACCGCCCCACCATGGCCGTTCCTCCTTGTTTTGCGTTTTACGGCCAAAAAACTAGAATTCCGCCCGATTCCCATATATTCGTATTCTATAGCCCACGCCTTCCTAGTGGGTTCCGGGCCCCCGGACCCCGATCGCCTAAAATATTTCCGGGATATCAAATACGACCTAAGGAACCCTAGTAACCGCCCCTCCATGACCGTTCCTCGTTTTTTGCGTTTTACGGCCAAAAAACTAGAATTCCGCCCGATTCCCATATATTCGTGTGCTATATATAGCCCATGCCTTCCGACTGGGTCCGAGCCACCCGGACCCCGATTGCATAAAATTATTTCGGGCAATAAAATACAACCTAACAAACCATAGTCACCGCCCAGTCATGACTGTTCCTCGTTGTTTTGCATTTAAGACCAAAAAACTAGAATTCCTCCCGATTCCCATATATTCGTGTGCTATAGCCCACGCCTTCCGAGTGGGTCCGGGCCCCCGGACCCCGATCACCAAAATTATTATGGGCCATCAAATATGACCTAAGGAACCATAGTTACCGCCCCACCATGGCTGTTCCACGTTGTTTTGCGTTTTACGGCCAAAAAACTACAATTCCGCCCGATTCCCATATATTCGTGTGCTATAGCCCACGCCTTCCTAGTGGGTTCCGGACTCCCCGGACCCCGATCGCCTAAAATTATTCTAGGCCTTCAAATACGACCTAAGGAACCATAGTCACCGCCCCACCATGGCCGTTCCTCGTTGTTTTGCTTTTTACGGCCAAAAAACTAGAATTCCGTCCGATTCCCATATTTTTGTTTGCTAAGCCCACGCCTTCCGAGTGAGTCTGGGCCCCCAGACCCCAATCGCCTAAAATTTATTTGGGCCATCAAATAGGTCCTAAGGAACCATAGTCACCGCCCTGCCATGACCGTTCCTCGTTGTTTTGCCTTTTACGACCAAAAAACTAGAATTCCGCCAGATTCCCATATTTTCGTGTGCTCTAGCTCACTCCTTCCGATTGGGCCCGGGTCCCCCAAAATCGGATTGCCTAACATGTTTCCAGGCCATCAAATACAACCTAAGGAACCATAGTCACTACCTTGCCATGGTCGTTCCTCGTTGTTTTGCGTTTTACGGCCAAAAAACTAGAATTCCGGCCGATTCCCATATATTCGTGTGCTATATATAGCCCACGCCTACCTAATGGGTCCGGTCCCCCTGGACCCCGATCGCCTAAAATTTGTCCGGGCTATCAAATACGACCTAAGGGACCATAGTCACCGCTCTTCCATGACCGTTCCTCGTTGTTTTGCCTTTTACGACCAAAAAACTAGAATTTTTCCCGATTCTCATATTTTCATGTGCTATAGCCCATGCCTTCCGAGTGGGTCCGAGCCCCCGACCCCAATTGCCTATCATTTTTCCAGGCTATCAAATACGACCTAAGGAACCATAGTCACCGCCCCTCCATGGCCGTTCCTCGTTGTTTTGTATTTTACGGCCAAAAAACTAGAATTCCGCCCGATTCCCATATATTCGTATGCTATAGCCTACGCCTTCTTAGTGGGTTCCGGGCCCCCGGACCCCGATCGCCTAAAATATTTCCGGGCTATCAAATATGACCTAAGGAACCATAGTCACCGCCCCTCCATGACCGTTCCTCATTTTTTTCATTTTACGGCCAAAAAACTAGAATTCCGCCCAATTCCCATATATTCGTGTACTATAGCCCACGCCTTCCGAGTGGGTCCGGGCCACCCGGACCCCGATCAGCTAAAATTTATTTGGGCCAACAAATACGTCCTTAGGAACCATATTCACCGCCCCGCCATGACCGTTCCTCGTTGTTTTGCTTTTTACGACCAAAAAACTAGAATTCCGCCTGATTCCCATATTTTTGTGTGCTCTAGCCCAAGCCTTCCGAGGGGGCCCGGGTCACCCGAAACCGGATTGCCTAACACTTTTCCAGGCCATCAAATACGACCTAAGGAACCATAGTCACTGCCCCGCCATGGCCGTTCCTCGTTATTTTTTCGTTTTACTGCCAAAAAACTATAATTCCACTAATTCCCATATATTCGTGTGCTATATATACCCCACGCCTTCCTAGTGGGTTCCGGGCCCCCCGGACCCCGATCGCCTAAAATATTTCCGGGCTATAAAATACGACCTAAGGAACCAGTCACCGCCCCTCCATGGCCGTTCCTCGTTGATTTGCATTTTACGGCCAAAAAACTAAAATTCCGCCCGATTCCCATATTTTCGTGTGCTAAGCCCACGCCTTCCGAGTGGGTCCGGGCCCCACGGACCCCGATCACCTAAAATTTATTTGGGCCAACAAATACGTCCTAAGGAACCATAGTCACCGCCCCCACCATGACCGTTCCTCGTTGTTTTGCTTTTTCCAACCAAAAAACTAGAATTCCTCCCGATTCCCATATTTTCGTGTGCTCTAGCCCAAGCCTTC
Source organism: Nicotiana tomentosiformis (assembly GCF_000390325.3). Classification (NCBI taxonomy): domain Eukaryota; kingdom Viridiplantae; phylum Streptophyta; class Magnoliopsida; order Solanales; family Solanaceae; genus Nicotiana; species Nicotiana tomentosiformis. The sequence continues at coordinate 111,323 of NW_027174692.1, forward strand.
CGAGTGGGCCCGGGTCACCCAAAATCGGATTGCCCAACACTTTTCCAGGCCATCAAATACGACCTAAGGAACCATAGTCACCACCCCGCCATGGCCGTTCCTCGTTGTTTTGCGTTTTACGGCCAAAAAACTATAGTTCTGCCTGATTCCCATATATTCGTGTGCTATATATAGCCCACGCCTTCCTAGTGGGTCCGGGCCCTCCGGACCCCGATCGCCTAAAATTTTTCCGGGCTATCAAATACGACCTAAGCAACCATAGTCACCACCCTACCATGACCGTTCCTGGTTGTTTTGCTTTTTACGACCAAAAAACTAGAATTTTGCCCGATTTCCATTTTTTCGTGTGCTATAGCCCATGCCTTCCGAGTGGGCCTTAGCCCCCGGACCCTGATTACCTAAAAATTTTCCAGGCTATCAAATACGACCTAAGGAACCATAGTCACCGCCCTGCCATGGCCGTTCCTCGCTGTTTTGCATTTTATGGCCAAAAAACTAGAATTTCGCCCGATTCCCATATATTCGTGTTTCCTAGTGGGTTCCGGGCCCCCCGGACCCCGATCGCCTAAAATATTTTCGGGCTATCAAATACGACCTAAGGAACCATAGTCACCGCCCCACCATGGCCGTTCCTCGTTGTTTTGCATTTTACGACCAAAAAACTAGAATTCCGCCTGATTCCCATATTTTTGTGTGCTAAGCCCACGCCTTTCGAGTAGGTCCGGCCCCCGGACCCCGATCGCCTAAAATTTATTTGTGCCATCAAATAGGTCCTAAGGAACCATAGTCACCGCCCTGCCATGACCATTCCTCATTGTTTTGCTTTTTACGACCAAAAAACTAGAATTCTGCCCGATTCACATATTTTCGTGTGCTCTAGCCCACTCCTTCCGAGTGGGCCCGGGTATCCCAAAACCGGATTGCCTAACATTTTTCCAGGCCATCAAATACGACCTAAGGAACCATAGTCACTGCCCTGCCATGGCCGTTCCTCGTTGTTTTGCGTTTTACGGGAAAAAAACTAGAATTCCGCCCGATGCCCATATATTCGTGTGCTATATATAGCCCACGCCTTCCTAGTGGGTCCGGTCCCCCTGACCCCGATCGCCTAAAATTTGTCCGGGCTATCAAATACGACCTAAGGAACCATAGTCACCGCTCTTCCATGACCGTTCCTCGTTGTTTTGCCTTTTACGACCAAAAAACTAGAATTTTGTCCGATTCCCATATTTTCGTGTGCTATAGCCCATGCCTTCCGAGTGGGTCCGAGCCCCCCGACCCCAATTGCCTAACATTATTCCAGGTTATAAAATACTACCTAAGGAACCATAGTCACCGCCCCGCCATGGCCGTTCCTCGTTGTTTTGCTTTTTATGGCCAAAAAACTAGAATTCCGCCCGATTCCCATATATTCGTGTGCTATAGCCTACGCCTTCCTAGTGGGTTCCGGGCCCCCCGGACCCTGATCGCCTAAAATATTTCTGGGCTATCAAATACGACCTAAGGAACCATAGTCACCGCCCCTCCGTGACCGTTCCTTATTTTTTGCATTTTAAGGCCAAAAAACTAGAATTCCGCCCAATTCCCATATATTCGTGTGCTAGAGCCCACGCCTTCCGAGTGAGTCCGGGCCACCCGGACCCCGATCACCTAAGGCGTGGGCTATAGCACATGAAAATATGGTAATTAAGTAGAATTCTACTTTTTTTACCGTAAAATGCAAAACAACAAGGAGCAGTCATGACGGGGTAGTGACTATTGTTTTATAGGTCATATTTGATGGCCCGAAAAACTTTTAGGCAATCTGGTTCCGGGGGCGCGAGCCCACTCAGAAGGCGTGGGCTATAGCACAAGAAAATGTACTGAATTCTAGTTTGTTGGCCGTAAAACGCAAAACACCAAGGAGCAGTCATGGCGGGGCGGTGACTATGGTTCCTTAGGTCGTATTTGATGGGTCGGAAAAAATTTTGGCTATTGGATTCTAGGGAGCCCGGGCCCACTCGGAAGGCGTGGGCTATAGCACACGAAAATATGGGAATCAGGCAAAATTCTATTTTTTTGCCATAAAATGCAAAACCACGAGGAGCAGTCATGACGGGGCGGGGACTATGGTTCCTTATGTCGTATTTGATGGATCAAAAAATTATTTTTAGGCGATCCGGGTCTGGGGGCCCGGGCCCACTCGGAAGGCGTGTGCAATAGCACACGAAAATATGGGAATCGGGTAGAATTCTAGTTTTTTGGCCGTAAAACGTAAAAAATGAGGAAAGGTCATGGCAGGTGGTGACTATTTTTCCTTAGGTTATTTTTAGGCGATCCGAGTCTGGGGGGCCCTGCCCACTAAAAAGGCGTGTGCTATAGAACACGAAAATATAGGAATCAGGTGGAATTCTAGTTTTCTTGCCGTAAAACGCAAATAAACGAGGAACGGTCATGATGGGGCGGTGACTATAGTTCCTTAGGTTGTATTTGATGGCCCGGAAAAATTTTAGGCGATCCAATTTTTGGGGGCCTGACCCACTCGGAAGGCGTGGGCTATTGCAAACGAAAATATGGGAATTGGGCAGAATTCTAGTTTTTTTGCCGTCAAACGTAAAAAAATGAGGAACGGTCATGGCGGGGTAACGACTATGGTTCCTTAGGTCATATTTGATGGCCCAGAAAAACTTTTTAGGCGATCTGGGTCTGGGAGGCCCGGGACCACTTGGAATGCGTTGGCTATAGCACATGAAAATATGGAAATCGGGCAGAATTCTACTTTTTAAGCCATAAAACACAAAAAAAACGAGGAGAAGTCATGACGGGGCGGTAACTGTGGTTCCTTGGGTCGTATTTCATGGCCCGAAAAAGGTTTTAGGGGATCGAGGTCCGGGGGGCCCGTGCCCACTCAGAAGGCGTGGGCTATAGCACACAAAAATATGGGAATCAAGCGGAATTATATTTGTTTGGCCATAAAATGGCCATTGCGGGGCGGTGACTTTGGTTCCTTAAGTCGTATTTGATGGCCTCGAAAACTTTTAGGCGATCGGGGTCCGGTGGGCTCGGGCCCACTCGGAAGGCGTGGAGCGGTCATGACAGGGAGGTGACTATTGTTCCTTAGGTCATATTTGATGGCCCGAAAAACTTTTAGGCGATCCGGTTCCAGGGGGCCCGAGCCCACTCGGAATGTGTGGGCTATAGCACACGAAAATATGGGAATCGGGCGGAATTCTAGTTTTTTGGCCGTAAAATGCAAAACAAACGAGGAACGGTCATGAAGGGGCGGTGACTATGGTTCCTTAGGTCATATTTGATCGCCCGGAAAAATGTTTAAGCGAACCGCTTTACTAGGAGCCCGGGCCCACTCAGAAGGCGTAGGCTATAGCACACGAAAATATGGGAATCAGGCGCAAGACGCAAACAACTAGGAGGTGTCATGACAGGGTGGTGACTATGGTTCCTTAGGTCGTATTAAATGGCCCAAAAAAATTTTAGGCGATCCGATGATGGGGGCTTGGGCCCACACGGAAAGCGTGGGCTATAGCATACGAAAAATACGGGAATCGAGTGGAATTCTAGTTTTTTTGCCGTAAAACACAAATAAACGAGGAACGGTCATGGAGGGGCAATGACTATGGTTCCTTAGGTTGTATTTGATTGCTCGGAAAAATTTTAGGCAATCCGGTTCTAGGGGGCCCGACCCACTCGGACGGCGTGGGCTATAGCACACTAAAATATGGGAATCGGGCGGAATTCTAGTTTTTTGGCAATAAAACGCAAATAAATGAGGAGAAGTCATGACGGGGCGATGACTATGGTTCCTTAGGTCGTATTTGATGGCCTGGAAAAAGTTTAGGCGATCCGGTTCTGGGGGGCCCGACCCACTCGGAAGGCATGGGCTATAGCATACGAAAATATGAGAATTAGGCGGAATTCTAGTTTTTTGGCCGTAAAACAGAAAGAAATGAGGAGCAATCATGATGGGGCAGTGACTATGGTTCCTTAGGTCATATTGGATGGCCCGGAAAAATTTTAAGCGATCCAGTTCAGGGGGGACCGGGCCCACTCGGAAGGCGTGGGCTATATAGCACACGAAAATATGAGAATCAGGCGGAATTCTAGTTTTTTGGATGTAAAATGCAAAACAACAAGGAGCAGTCATGACAGGGCGGTGACTATGGTTCCTTAGGTCTTATTTGATGGCCTAGAAATTTTTTAGATGATTCGGGTCTAGGGGCACGGGCCCACTCGGTATGCATGGGCTATAGCACACGAAAATATGGGAATCGGGCACAATTCTAGTTTTTTGGCCGTAAAATGGAAAACAACGAGGAGCATGCATGACGGGGCGTTGACTATGGTTCCTTAAGTCATATTTGAAGGCCCAGAAAAATTTTAGGCAATACAGTTCTGGGGGGCCGGGCCCCACTCGGAAGGCGTGGGCTATAGCACATGAAAATATGGGAATAAGGAGGAATTCTTATTTTTTGGCCGTAAAACGCAATAAAATGTGGAAAGGTCATGACGGGGCGGTGACTATATTTCCTTAGGTCAATTTTGATGGCCCGGAAACATTTTAGGCGATCCGTGTCCGGGGGTCCTGCCCACTGGGATATAGCGCACGAAAATATGGGAATCTAGCGGAATTCTAGCTTTTTGGCCGTAAAACACAATTAAATGTGGAACAATTTTTGCGAGGCAATGGCTTGATGGCCCAAAAAATTTTTAGGCAACCCGGTTCTGGGTGCCCGACCCACTCGGAAGGCGTGGTCTATAGCACACGAAAATATGGGAATCGGGCAGAATTCTAGTTTTTTGGCCGTAAAATGCAAAGAAATGAGGAGCAGTCATGACGGGGCAGTGACTATGGTTCCTTAGGTCATATTTTATGGCCTGAAAACTTTTTAGGTGATCCAGTTCCGGGGGTCCGGGCCCACTCGAAGGCGTGGGCTATGGCAGAAGAAAATATGTGAATCGGGCGGAATTCTAGTTTTTTGGCCATAAAATGCAAAAACATGAGGAGCAGTCATGATGGGGCAGTGGCTACGGTTCCTTAGGTTGTATTTGATGTCCCGAAAAATTTTTAAGCGATCCGCTTTTCTAGGGTGCCCGGGCCAACTCGGAAGGCGTGGGCTATAGCACACGAAACTATGGGAATCGGGAAGATTTCTAGTTTTTTGGCTGTAAGACATAAAACAACAAGGATTAGTTATGACAGTGTGATGACTATGGTTCCTTAGGTCGTATTTGATGGCCCGAAAAAATTTTAGGCGATCCGATGATGGGGGGCCTGGGCCCACTCGAGTGTGGGCTATAGCATACGAAAATATGGGAATCAGGCGGAATTCTAGTTTTTTGGCCGTAAGACGCAAGAAAAAAAGGACCAGTCATGACGGGGCGGTGTCTATGGTTCCTTAGGTCATATTTGATGGCCCGAAAAATTTTTAAGCGATCCGCTTTTCTAGGGGGCCGGGCCCACTCGGAAGGCGTGGGCTATAGCACACGAAAATATGGGAATCGGGCGGAATTCTAGTTTTTTGTCCGTAAAACTCAAATAAACGAGGAACGGTCAAGGAAGGGCGGTGACTATGGTTCCTTAGGTCGTATTTGATGGCCCGGAAAAATTTTAGGCGATCCTGTTCTGGGGGGACCGACCCACTCGGAGGCGTGGGCTATAGCACACGACAATATGGGAATCAGGTAGAATTCTAGTTTTTTGGCCGTAAAACGCAAAAAAAAAACATGGAGTAGTCATGATGGGGCAATGACTATGGTTGCTTAGGTCGTATTTAATGGCCCGAAAATTTTTAGGCGATCCGATTCTGGGGAGCCCGGGCCCACTCGGAAGGCGTGGGCTATATCACACACAAAAATATTGGAATCGGGCAGAATTTTAGTTTTTTTGCCTTAAAATGCAAAAACCCGAGGAACGGTCATGGCGGGGCAGTGACTATGATTCCTTAGGTCGTATTTGATGGCTCGGAAAAAGTTTAGGCGATTCGGTTTCGGGGGGCCCGACCCCACTCGGAATGCGTGGGATATAGCACACCAAAATATGGGAATCGGGCGGAATTCTAGTTTTTGGCCGTAAAACGCATATAAACGAGGAACGGTCATTGCAGGCGGTGACTATTGTTCCTTAGGTCATTTTTGATGGCCCGAAAATATTTTAGGTGATCCGTGTCCGGGGGCCCTGCCCACTGGGATATAGCACACAAAAATATGAGAATCAGGCAGAATTCTAGTTTTTTGGCCATAAAACGCAAATAAACGAGGAACGGTCATGGCAAGGTGATGAATATGGTTCCTTAGGTTGTATTTGATGGCCCAAAAAAATTTTAGGCGATCCGGTTCTGGGGGGCCCGACCCACTCGGAAGGCGTGGTCTATAGCACACGAAAATATGGGAATCAGGCAGAATTCTAGTTTTTTGGCAGTAAAACTCAAAGAAATGAGGAGTAGTCATGACGGGGCGGTGACTATGGTTCCTTAGGTCGTATTTGATGGCCCGAAAAACATTTTGGTGATCCGGTTCTGGGGGCACGGGCCCATTCGGAAGGCGTTGGCTATAGCACATGAAAATATGGGAATCGGGCAGAATTCTAGTTTTTTTGGCTGTAAAACGCAAAAAACAAACAAGGAGCGGTCATGGCGGGGGGTTGACTATGGTTCCTTAGGTCATTTTTGATGGCCCGGAAACATTTTAAGCGATCGAGTGGAAAATGTTTTGATGCCCACTGGGAAGTAGCACACAAAAATATGGGAATCGGGTGAAATTCTAGCTTTTTGGCCGTAAAACTCAAATAAACGCTGAACGGTTATGGCGAGGCGATGACTATGGTTCCTTAGGTGGTATTTGATTGCTCGAAAAATTTTTAGGCGACCCAGTTCTGGGGTGCCCGAGCCTACCCGGAAGGCGTGGGCTATAGCACATGAAAATATGGGAATCGGCCGGAATTCTAGTTTTTTGGCCGTAAAACGCAAAACAATGAGGTGCAGTCATGATGGGGTGGTGACTATGGTTCCTTATGTCGTATTTGATGGCCCGAAAAAAATTTTAAGCGATCCGCTTTTCTAAGAGGCATGGGCCCACTCGGAAGGTGTGGGCTATAGCACACGAAAATATGGGAATCGGGCGAAATTCTAGTTTTTTGTCGGTAAAACTCAAATAAACGAGGAACGGTCAAGGAAGGGCGGTGACTATGGTTCCTTAGGTCGTATTTGATGGCCCGGAAAAACTTTAGGAGATCCGGTTCTGGGGGGCCAGACCCACTCGGAGGCGTGGGCTATAGCACACGACAATATGGGAATCAGGTAGAATTCTAGTTTTTTGGCCGTAAAACGCAAAAAAAAACATGGAGTAGTCATGATGGGGAAATGACTATGGTTGCTTAGGTCATATTTAATGGCCCGAAAAATTTTTAGGCGATCCGATTCTGGGGAGCCCGGGCCCACTCGGAAGGCGTGGGCTATATCACACACAAAAATATTGGAATCGGGCGGAATTCTAGTTTTTTTGCCTTAAAATGCAAAACAACGAGGAACGGTCATGGCGGGGCAGTGACTATGATTCCTTAGTCGTATTTGATGGCTCGGAAAAAGTTTAGGCGATTCGGTTTCGGGGGGCCCGAGCCCACTCGGAATGCGTGGGATATAGCACACCAAAATATGGGAATCGGGCAGAATTCTAGTTTTTGGCCGTAAAACGCATATAAACGAGGAACGGTCATTGCAGGCGGTGACTATTGTTCCTTAGGTCATTTTTGATGGCCCGGAAACATTTTAGGTGATCCGTGTCCGGGGGCCCTGCCCACTGGGATGTAGCACACGAAAATATGAGAATCGGGCAGAATTCTAGTTTTTTGGCCATAAAACGCAAATAAACGAGGAACGGTCATGGCAAGGTGATGAATATGGTTCCTTAGGTTGTATTTGATGGCCCGAAAAACTTTTAGGCGATCCGGTTCTGGGGGGCCCGACCCACTCGGAAGGCGTGGTCTATAGCACACGAAAATATGGGAATCAGGCAGAATTCTAGTTTTTTGGCAGTAAAACTCAAAGAAATGAGGAGTAGTCATGACGGGGAGGTGACTATGGTTCCTTAGGTAGATTTGATGGCCCGAAAAAAATTTTGGTGATCCGGTTCTGGGGGCACGGGCCCATTCGGAAGGCGTTGGCTATAGCACATGAAAATATGGGAATCGGGCGGAATTCTAGTTTTTTTGGCTGTAAAACGCAAAAAACAAACAAGGAGCGGTCATGGCGGGGGGTTGACTATGGTTCCTTAGGTCATTTTTGATGGCCCGAAAACATTTTAAGCGATCGGGTGGAAAATGTTTTGATGCCCACTGGGAAGTAGCGCACAAAAATATGGGAATCGGGCGAAATTCTAGCTTTTTGGGCGTAAAACTCAAATAAACGCTGAACGGTTATGGCGAGGCGATGACTATGGTTCCTTAGGTGGTATTTGATTGCCCGAAAAAAATTTAGGCGACCCAGTTCTGGGGGGCCCGAGCCTACCCGGAAGGCATGGGCTATAGCACATGAAAATATGGGAATCGGCCGGAAATCTAGTTTTTTGGCCGTAAAACGCAAAACAATGAGGTGCAGTCATGATGGGGTGGTGACTATGGTTGCTTATATCGTATTTGATGGCCCAAAAAATTTTTAAGCGATCCACTTTTCTAAGGGGCCTGGGACCACTCGGAAGGTGTGGGCTATAGCACACGAAAATATGGGAATCGGGCGGAATTCTAGTTTTTTATCAGTAAAACTCAAATAAACGAGGAACGGTCAAGGAAGGGCGGTGACTATGGTTCCTTAAGTCGTATTTGATGGCCCGGGAAAACTTTAGGAGATCCGGTTCTGGGGGGCCAGACCCACTCAGAGGCATGGGCTATAGCACACGACAATATGGGAATCAGGTAGAATTCTATTTTTTTGGCCGTAAAATGCAAAAAAAAAACATGGAGTAGTCATGATGGGGAAATGACTATGGTTGCTTAGGTCGTATTTAATGGCCCGAAAAAGTTTTAGGCGATCCGATTCTGGGGAGCCCGGGCCCACTCGGAAGGCGTGGGCTATATCACACACAAAAATATTGGAATCGGGCGGAATTCTAGTTTTTTTGCCTTAAAATGCAAAAAACGAGGAACGGCCATGGCGGGGCAGTGACTATGATTCCTTAGGTCGTATTTGATGGCTCGGAAAAAGTTTAGGCGATTCGGTTTCGGAGGGCCCGAGCCCACTCGGAATGCGTGGGATATAGCACACCAAAATATGGGAATCGGGCGGAATTCTAGTTTTTGGCCGTAAAACGCATATAAACGAGGAACAGTCATTGAAGGTGGTGACTATTGTTCCTTAGGTCATTTTTGATGGCCCGAAAACATTTTAGGTGATCCGTGTCCGGGGGCCCTGCCCACTGGGATGTAGCACACGAAAATATTAGAATCGGGCAGAATTCTAGTTTTTTGGCCATAAAACGCAAATAAACGAGGAACGGTCATGGCAAGGTGATGAATATGGTTCCTTAGGTTGTATTTGATGGCCCGAAAAAATTTTAGGCGATCCGGTTCTGGGGGGCCCGACCCACTCGGAAGGCATGGTCTATAGCACACGAAAATATGGGAATCAGGCAGAATTCTAGTTTTTTGGCAATAAAACTCAAAGAAATTAGGAGTAGTCATGACGGGGAGGTGACTATGGTTCCTTAGGTCGATTTGATGGCCCGAAAAAAATTTAGGTGATCCGGTTCTGGGGGCACGGGCCCATTCGGAAGGCGTTGGCTATAGCACATGAAAATATGGAAATCGGGCGGAATTTTAGTTTTTTGGCTGTAAAACGCAAAAAACAAACAAGGAGCGGTCATGGCGGGGGGTTGACTATGGTTCCTTAGGTCATTTTTGATGGCCCGGAAACATTTTAAGCGATCGGGTGGAAAATGTTTTGATGCCCACTGGGAAGTAGCACACAAAAATATGGGAATCGGGCGAAATTCTAGCTTTTTGGCTGTAAAACTCAAATAAACGTTGAACGGTTATGGCGAGGCGATGACTATGGTTCCTTAGGTGGTATTTGATTGCCCGAAAAAATTTTAGGCGACTCAGTTCTGGGGGGCCCGAGCCTACCCGGAAGGCGTGGGCTATAGCACATGAAAATATGGGAATCGGCCGGAATTCTAGTTTTTTGGCCGTAAAACGCAAAACAATGAGGTGCAGTCATGATGGGGTGGTGACTATGGTTCCTTATGTCGTATTTGATGGCCCGAAAAATTTTTTAAGCGATCTGCTTTTCTAAGGGGCCTGGGCTCACTCGTAAGGTGTGGGCTATAGCACACGAAAATATGGGAATCGGGCGGAATTCTAGTTTTTTGTCGGTAAAACTCAAATAAACGAGGAACGGTCAAGGAAGGGTGGTGACTATGGTTCCTTAGGTCATATTTGATGGCCCGGGAAAACTTTAGGAGATCCGGTTCTGGGGGGCCAGACCCACTCGGAGGCGTGGGCTATAGCACACGACAATATGGGAATCAGGTAGAATTCTAGTGTTTTGGCCATAAAACGCAAAAACAAAAATGGAGTAGTCATGATGGGGCAGTGACTATGGTTGCTTAGGTCGTATTTAATGGTCCAAAAAAATTTTAGGCGATCTGATTCTGGGGAGCCCGGGCCAACTCGGAAGGCGTGGACTATATCGCACACAAAAATATTGGAATCGGGTGGAATTCTAGTTTTTTTCCCTTAAAATGCAAAAAAGCGAGGAACGGTCATGGCGGGGCAGTGACTATGATTCCTTAGGTCGTATGTGATGGCTCGGAAAAAGTTTAGGCGATTCAGTTTCGGGGGGCCCGAGCCCACTCGGAATGTGTGGGATATAGCACACGAAAATATGTGAATCCGGCGGAATTCTAGTTTTTTGGCCATAAAATTCAAAAGCATGAGGAGCAGTTATGACGAGGTGGTGACTATGGTTCCTTAGGTCTTATTTGATGGCCCAAAAAATTTTTAAGCGAACCGCTTTTCTAGGGGGCCCGGGCTAACTCGGAAGGTGTGGGCTATAACACACGAAACTATGGGAATCGGGAAGATTTCTAGTTTTTTGGCTATAAGACGTAAAAGAACAAGGAGCAGTTATGACAGGCTGATGACTATGGTTCCTTAGGTTGTATTTGATGGCCCGAAAAAATTTTAGGTGATCCGATGATGGGGGGCCCGGGCCCACTCCGAAGGTGTGGGCTATAGCACACGAAAATATGGGAATCGGGCGGAATTCTAGTTTTATGCCGTAAGACGCAAGAAAACAAGGACCAGTCATGACGGGGCGATGACTATGGTTCCTTAGATCATATTTGATGGCCCGAAATTTTTTTAAGCGATCCGCTTTTCTAGGGGGCCCGGGCCCACTGAGAAGTCGTGGGCTATAGCACACGAAAATATGGGAATCGGGCGGAATTCTAGTTTTTTATTCCGTAAAACTCAAATAAATGAGGAACGATCAAGGAAGGGCGGTGACTATGGTTCCTTAGGTCGTATTTGATGGCCCAAAAAAATTTTAGGCGATCCGGTTCTGGGGCGCCCGACCCACTCGGAGGCGTGGAGCACACGACAATATGGGAATCAGGTAGAATTCTAGTTTTTTGGCCGTAAAACGCAAAACAAAATCATGGAGTAGTCATGATGGGGCAGTGACTATGGTTGCTTAGGTCATATTTAATGGCCCGAAAAAATTTTAGGCGATCCGATTCTGGGGAGCCCGGGCCCACTCGAAAGGCCAGGGCTATATCGCACACAAAAATATTGGAATCGGGCGGAATTCTTGTTTTTTTGCCTTAAAATGCAAAAACATGAGGAACGGTCATGGCGAGCCAGTGACTATGATTCCTTAGGTCATATTTGATGGCTCGGAAAAAGTTTAGGCGATTCGGTTTCGGGGGGCCCGAGCCCACTCGGAATGCGTGGGATATAGCACACGAAAATATGGGAATCAGGCGGAATTCTAGTTTTTGGCCGTAAAATGCAAAAAAATGCGGAACTATCATTGCAGGGCGGTGACTATTTTTCCTTAGGTCATTTTTGATGGCACGGAAACATTTTAGGTGATCCGTGTCCGGGGGCCCTGCCCACTGGGATGTAGCACACGAAAATATGAGAATCGGGCGGAATTCTAGTTGTTTGGCCATAAAACGCAAATAAACGAGGAACGGTCATGGAAAGGTGATGAATATGGTTCCTTAGGTTGTATTTGATGGCCCGAAAAATTTTTAGACGATCCGGTTCTGGGGGACCCGACCCACTCGGAAGGCGTGGTCTATAGCACACGAAAATATGGGAATCGGGCAGAATTCTAGTTTTTTGGCAGTAAAACTCAAAGAAATGAGGAGTAGTCATGACGGGGCGGTGACTATGGTTCCTTAGGTCGTATTTGATGGCCCGAAAAAAATTTTGGTGATCCGGTTCTGGGGGCACGGGCCCACTCGGAAGGCGTTGGCTATAGCACATGAAAATATGGGAATCGGGCGGAATTCTAGTTTTTTTGGCTGTAAAACACAAAAAACAAACAAGGAGAGGTCATGGCGGGGGGTTGACTATGGTTCCTTAGGTCATTTTTTATGGCCCGGAAACATTTTAAGCGATCGGGCGGAAAATGTTTTGATGCCCACTGGGAAGTAGCACACGAAAATATGGGAATCAAGCGAAATTCTAGCTTTTTGGCCGTAAAACTCAAATAAACGCTGAACGGTTATGGCGAGACGATGACTATGGTTCCTTAGGTGGTATTTGATTGCCCGAAAAAAATTTAGGCGACCCAGTTCTGGGGGGCCCGAGCCTACCCGGAAGGCGTATAGCACATGAAAATATGGGAATCGACCGGAATTCTAGTTTTTTGGCCGTAAAATGCAAAACAATGAGGAGCAGTCATGATGGGGTGGTGACTATGGTTTCTTATGTCGTATTTAATGGCCCGGAAAATTTTTAAGCGATCCGCTTTTCTAGGGGGCCCGAGCCCACTCGGAAGGCGTGGGCTATAGCACACGAAAATATGGAAATCGGGCGGAATTCTAATTTTTTGTTGGTAAAACTCAAATAAACGAGGAATGGTTAAGGAAGGGCGGTGACTATGGTTCCTTAGGTCGTATTTGATGGCCCGGGAAAATTTTAGGAGATCCGGTTCTGGGGGGCCAGACCCACTCGGAGGCGTGGGCTATAGCACACGACAATATGGGAATCAGGTAGAATTCTAGCTTTTTGGCCGTAAAACGCAAAAACAAAAATGGAGTAGTCATGACGGGGCAGTGACTATGGTTGCTTAGGTCGTATTTAATGGCCCGAAAAAATTTTAGGCGATCCGATTCTGGGGAGCCCGGGCCCACTCGGAAGGCGTGGGCTATATCGCACACAAAAATATTGGAATCGGGCGGAATTCTAGTTTTTTTGCCTTAAAATGCAAAAACACGAGGAACGGTCATGGCGGGGCAGTGACTATGATTCCTTAGGTCATATTTGATGGCTCGGAAAAAGTTTAGGCAATTCGATTTTGGGGGGCCCGAGCCCACTTGGAATGCGTGGGATATAGCACTCGAAAATATGTGAATCCGGCGGAATTCTAGATTTTTGGCCATAAAATGCAAAAACATGAGGAGCAGTCATGATGGGGCGGTGACTATGGTTCCTTAGGTCGTATTTGATGGCCCGAAAAATTTTTAAGCGATCCGCTTTTCTAGGGGGCCCGGGCCAACTCGAAAGGCGTGGGCTATAGCATACGAAACTATGGGAATCGGGAAGATTTCTAGTTTTTTGGCAGTAAGACGTAAAACAACAAGGAGCAGTTATGACAGGGTGATGACTATGGTTCCTTAGGTCGTATTTGATGGCCCGAAAATTTTTTGGGCGATCCGATGATTAGGGGCCCCGGGCCCACTCCGAAGGTGTGGGCTATAGCACACGAAAATATGGGAATCGGCCGGAATTCTAGTTTTTTGGCCGTAAGACGCAAGAAAACAAGGACTAGTCATGACGGGGTGGTGACTATGGTTCCTTAGGTCATATTTGATGGCCCAAAAAATTTTTAAGCGATCCGCTTTTCTAGGGGGCCCGGGCCCACTCAGAAGGTGTGGGCTATAGCACACGAAAATATGGGAATCGGGCGGAATTCTAGTTTTTTGTCCGTAAAACTCAAATAAACGAGGAACGGTCAAGGAAGGGCGGTTACAATGGTTCCTTAGGTCGTATTTGATGGTCCGAAAAAATTTTAGGCGATCCGGTTCTGGGGCGCCCGACCCACTCGAAGGCGTGGGCTATAGCACACGACAATATGGGAATCAGGTAGAATTCTAGTTTTTTGGCCGTAAAATGCAAAAAAACAAAAGGAGTAGTCATGATGGGGAAGTTACTATGGTTGCTTAGGTCATATTTAATGGCCCGAAAAAATTTTAGGCGATCCGATTCTGGGGAGACCAAGCCCACTCGGAAGGCGTGGGCTATATCGCACACAAAAATATTGGAATCAGGCGGAATTCTAGTTTTTTGCCTTAAAATGCAAAGAAATAAGGAACGATCACGGCGGGGCAGTGACTATGATTCCTTAGGTCGTATTTGATGGCTCGGAAAAAGTTTAGGCGATTCGGTTTCGGGGGGCATGAGCCCACTCGGAATGCATGGGATATAGCACACGAAAATATGGGAATCGGGCGGAATTCTAGTTTTTGGCCGTAAAACGCAAATAAACGAGGAACGGTCATTGCAGGGCGGTGACTATTTTTCCTTAGGTCATTTTTTATGGCCCCAAAACATTTTACGTGGCCGGGGGCCCTGCCCACTAGAATGTAGCACACGAAAATATGAGAATCGAGTAGAATTCTAGTTTTTTGGCCATAAAACGCAAATAAACGAGGAATGGTCATGGCAAGGTGATGAATATGGTTCCTTAGGTTGTATTTGATGGCCCGAAAAATTTTTAGGCGATCCGGTTCTGGGGGGCCCGACCCACTCGGAAGGCGTGGTCTATAGCACACAAAAATATGGGAATCAGGCAAAATTCTAGTTTTTTGGCAGTAAAACTCAAAGAAATGAGGAGTAGTCATGACGGGGTGGTGACTATGGTTCCTTAGGTCGTATTTGATGGCCCGAAAAAAATTTAGGTGATCCGGTTCTGGGGGCACGGGCCTACTCGGAAGGCGTTGGCTATAGCACATGAAAATATGGGAATCAGGCGAAATTCTAGTTTTTTTGGCTGTAAAACGCAAAAAACAAACAAGGAGCGGTCATGGAGGAGGGTTGACTATGGTTCCTTAGGTCATTTTTGATGGCCCGGAAACATTTTAAGCGATCGGGCGGAAAATATTTTGATGCCCACTGGGAAGTAGCACACGAAAATATGGGAATCGGGCGAAATTCTAGCTTTTTGGCCGTAAAACTCAAATAAACGCTGAACGGTTATGGAGAGATGATGACTATGGTTCCTTAGGTGGTATTTGATTGCCCGGAAAAATTTTCGGTGACCCAGTTCTGGGGGGCCCGAGCCTACCCGGAAGGAGTGGGCTATAGCACATGAAAATATAGGAATCGGTCGGAATTCTAGTTTTTAGGCCGTAAAACGCAAAACAATGAGGAGCAGTCATGATGGGGCGGTGACTATGGTTCCTTATGTCGTATTTGATGGCCCGGAAAATTTTTAAGCGATCCGCTTTTCTAGGGGGCCAGGGCCCACTCGGAAGGCGTGGGCTATAGCACACGAAAATATGGGAATCGGGCGAAATTCTAGTTTTTTGTCCGTAAAACTCAAATAAACGAGGAACGGTCAATGAAGGGCGGTGAGTATGGTTCCTTAGGTCGTATTTGATGCCCCGGGAAAATTTTAGGCGATCCGGTTCTGGGGGGCCAGACCCACTCGGAGGCGTGGGCTATAGCACACGACAATATGGGAATCAGGTAGAATTCTAGTTTCTTGTCCGTAAAACGCAAAAACAAAAATGGAGTAGTCATGACGGGGCAGTGACTATAGTTGCTTAGGTCGTATTTCATGGTCCGAAAATTTTTTAGGCGATCCGATTCTGGGGAGCCCGGGCCCACTCGGAAGGCGTGGGCTATATCGCACACAAAAATATTGGAATCGGGCGGAATTCTGGTTTTTTTGCCTTAAAATGCAAAAAAACGAGAAACGGTCATGGCGGGACAGTGACTATGATTCCTCAGGTCATATTTGATGGCTCGGAAAAAGTTTAGGCTATTAGGTTTCAGGGGGCCCGAGCCCATTCGGAATGCGTGGGATATAGCACACGAAAATATGTGAATCGGGCGAAATTCTAGTTTTTTGGCTATAAAATGCAAAAACATGAGGAGCAGTCATGACGGGGCGGTGACTATGGTTCCTTAGGTCGTATTTGATGGCCCGAAAATTTTTTAAGCGATCCGCTTTTCTAGGGGGCCCGGGCCAACTCAGAAGGCGTGGGCTATAGCACACGAAACTATGGGAATCGGGAAGATTTCTAGTTTTTTGGCTGTAAGACGTAAAACAACAAGGAGCAGTTATGACAGGGTGATGACTATGGTTCCTTAGGTCGTATTTGATGGCCTGAAAAAATTTTAGGCTATCCGATGATGGGGTGTCCGGGCCCACTCCGAAGGTGTGGGCTATAGCACATGAAAATATGGGAATCAGGCGAAATTCTAGTTTTTTGGCCGTAAGACGCAAGAAAACAAGGACCAGTCATGACGGGGCGGTGACTATGGTTCCTTAGGTTATATTTGATGTCCCGAAAAATTTTTAAGCGGTCCGCTTTTCTAGGGGGCCCGGGCCCACTCAGAAGGCGTGGGCTATATCACACGAAAATATGGGAATCAGGCAGAATTCTAGTTTTTTGTCCGTAAAACTCAAATAAACGAGGAACGGTCAAGGAAGGGCGGTGACTATGGTTCCTTAGGTCGAATTTGATGGCTCGAAAAAATTTTAAGCGATCCAGTTCTGGGGCGCCTGACCCACTCGGAAGGCGTGGTCTATAGCACACGAAAATATGGGAATCGGGCGGAATTCTAGTTTTTTGGCCGTAAAACGCAAAACAATGAGGAGAAGTCATGATGGGGCGGTGACTATGGTATGAGGTATATATTCGTTAATATGTAAACTTATAGGTAATACCAGATGTATTCACTTATAGGTAAACTTAAGGTTATAGTATATCATATAGTATGTTATATAAAATAATTAACATACTATACATATAATAATATTTAATGAAAATATTGTATTAAATAGTTCATACTATTTAATAGATTATATATTTACTATATAGTTATTAATGTAACCTATAACATTAATAACTGTATATAATATCTTGGGTTATATGGAAATTATAATAATATTTACTATTAAATTATTGTACTATTAGTACATTATAGTATATAATACTATATAATTAATAGGTCAGATATATTACAAACTAGTATATGTAATTGTTAATAATTACATAGTTAAAATGTAATTTTAACTAGATATAAACATTACGATTATGCCATAGTATAATATATATTAATATTATATGATAAATAATATTATTATAGGTTAATTACCATTACATTATAGATATACGTTATAATAACTATGATAATATGTTATTATATATAACTATGTTAAATATAGTACAATTGGTCAAATAATGAATACTCGTATGATCTGGTTAGTGTGATATATAACTATGTTAAGTATTTATAAATTCTTACTAATAATCAGTGGTATTGGTCATATAGTAACATATATATCTATAACTTGAGGTATACCTATTATTATGTACGTATAAACTATCAATTAGTTATATATACATGATACCATATACCAATATAGTAATTAAGGTTACCATGTCGTATATATTCATTCTTATCTAAGATAATTACCTATGGTTATATACATATTATGATAAACTATATAGGTTATCAATATGATATGTTAATATTATTAAATATGATATTACACATATTTACCTATAGTATAATATATGGATATATTATGTAACCCAATTATAATGCTTAATTATATTATTTACCTATTTTATATTATGTAATTTATAAATACATAATATATTTATAAAGATATAATCAATATATAGTTATTAGTTATCATAGATTAATAACATAGTTATTAATAATTATCAATATAAAACTATTACATGATATATCATATATAGTATATATAAAATATTATATCACTATATTAATATGAACAATTAGGTTACGTAATCATATTATGTAATTATGATAATATTAACTTATTATTATACATAATAGTATATGGTCATTTATGACAATATAGTATAATAGTATAATATATAATATAGTATTCCATTTATAATATAGAATAGTATAATATAGTATACCATTTATGACAATATATGATATCGTATTCATATAATTCCATGTGATTTAGTAACTATAGGTTACCTAACATTAATTTATCCATAATACCTTTTATCAGCATATAACCTAACACTAATTATAATTTATGTCATAAATCTATAGTGTTGATACCCTATTAATTTAAGTATACATATTATAATTTAGTCTATTTTCTAATTTAATGTATACATATAATAGTAACAAGTGATATGGTTAATTACTATAGATTGATAATATGCATTAGGTAATTAATGCATATATGATATAATAGCATAAACAATCATTAATATTATGGTATATAGCCATTGTGATATACCATGATAATAACCTATTTCATACCTATACCCAACATATATTTCCCCATGTGATGCTTACGATACCAAATTTTAAGTTACCATGTGGATACCAATCTAATAGTCATTTATATGTTTACCCAATTATTTTTCACTATTTATACTAGTATGCCTCACATATCATTTATCGTACATGGTATATTATGTGTCCAATATTAAATAATATGCTATCATTAGAGGGGGTTAATTATGTATTCACTCCGATATGACTATTATATAATCGAATATGATATATGGTTAAGTAATATTACCTATAATTATTAGATTACTGATAACAATTATATAATTAAATATTTAATTATATAACCAATAACCTAATTGGTAACATTTATGAAAAGCCATTATACAATTAAATAGATACTCATAACCACCAGTATATGTATGATACCTATATAAACTATACATAGGTTACTATTATTGATATACTAAATTCATAAATTATACAATTATACCCAATCATATTGTATAATTAATGCATAATAATAGTATATATTAAGTTAATATTAAGATAGTCTATATAGGTATCATACATATACTGGTCACATCATACATGCTCTTAACTATAGGTTTATGTGGAACCTATAGTTATCTTTCATATATTGACTTACATATATTAATCCAGTATAGTATACATTATGTATACTATCTAGTAATAGATAGCATTAATTGGTATATACTATAATCGATAATAGTATTATTCCGAATTATATTACAATTATGTGTTATTATCATATATACATCTCAAGTATAAAAATATGTATGTGGTTATACGAGATATAGTGTTATCAAATTATATATTACCAATTATAGGTATTGTTATACAATTATTTAACCTAATTGTATTATACACGAGTATAATACAACATTAATAATGTATATACTTTACTAATTAATGTATTTATTGACTACATCTTGTTACTTATATTAATCGGTATATACAATAATTTGGTCATACAGATTATTCAATTATACTATATGGTTAATACAATGCATAAGCCATATCAATTAGAGTGTATTAACCATACACTTGAGATGTATATATGATCAACATTTACCATAATAAATTACCTCCTGTATATAATTTAACCCATTTCATATCTCATATTGTAATTATAATTAATAGATTTAATCATAATATAAGAAGTACTATCTAATACTTATTTCTGATAATAGTTATAATAATCATTATAAATCCAATTCTTAGTATATTCAGACTAATATACTAGTAGTATATTAATATTGTGAAAGTATAATAGTGATTAATCCGATTTATATTACTATACCTAATTACTAACTATCATATTCCTATTAACCTTATAATTATATATAATAATTATTTGTTAACTATAATAAGTACCATAGAATATAATAAGTATATATACTATATAGGAACCAATTATACAATATAAATACTAATTGTGATGTACTAATTATAAACTTTAGTATTAATGTATCATCATATAGGTCAGTATTATCAATTTATATACTTATTGTTAATCAATACTAATATATAATATTATAATAGATAATATAGATATGTAGGTAAATATATGATTATGTAATATACCAACTACATTTAATGTAATCAACTCAGGTTAACCTATGATTGAAGGTTTACTCATACTACCAATAGAAATATATAAGCATAAAGATATACAATTGAATATCATATAGGTTAATCATACTATACCTATACTTGATGAGTCTAAATTATAATGGATTCATTAATTATATATACTCGTTATCGTACATAAGTACCTATTAAATTGTAACCAAGATTAACGTTGGGTTGATATTATAGGTAATTATACCATAACTATTAAATATAATAATATTACTATAACTTATAATATATCCATATATATTAATATCACTAAACTGTATAATTATTATCACGTATTAATATACCCAAATTAATGATATCATTATCTAAAGTATAGGGTTATATTATAAATTATTACATATTATATAATTGTACAGTTACCAATTATGGTTATATAATTAGGTTATAATATACCTACACTAATACATTTTAATACAATAATTACCTATATCTTTTAGGTTACAATCATATATGTAGTATAGTATTTCACCTATTAATTATAATACTATTTTGATATTACGTACTATTGTAATAATACCATAAGTTATTCATTATATGTACTATATTTCATATAGGTATATTACAAGTGTATTAATTATAATGATAACTCAATATAAATAGTTAATATTACTTAACCATATTTATATATGATAAAATATGCCATCAAATTTAGTAAATAGGTATGTGTATAATTGTCATTGCTTGTTTCATAATTAAATCATAACTATTGAATGCTTGTTGTTTTAAAATTTTATATTAATTGTTGCATTTATTGGGGCAATTTATTCTATAAGAATTGGTAAATGAATATATTGGAGGATTGGGTTGCACGCCGCAACAGACTTGTTTAAAAGTCCATATTGGAGGATCGGGTTGCACGCCGCAACAGACTTGTTAAAAAGTTAATATTGGAGGATCGGATTGCACGCCGCAATAGACTTATTGAAAAGTCAATATTGGGGGATCGGATTGCACGCCGCAACAGACTTATTTAAAAGTCTATATATATACTTGATTGAAATAAATATATGACATACTTGATTAAAAGAAAAATATTGGGAGAGCGGGTTGCACGCTGCAACATAATTGAATGTGAATATATTGTGAGAGCGGGTTGCACGCTGCAACAGAATTTATGGAAATGATAATTGGTTATAACTGCTGAGTTGGCTTCAACCATTATAAATGAGTTACCTGATTTATTTCTATTATTGATGTTGTAACTAATATTGCGTACAGGTTAATGTAAGTGAACCGCCTTGGCCTCGTCACTACTTCGTCGAGGTTAGACTCAGCACTTACCAGTACATGGGGTCGGTTGTACTGATACTACACTCTGCACTTTTTGTGCAGATTTCGGAGTTGGTCCCAGCGGCGTACCATAGACTTGCTCGGATTTCAGCTACTCAGAGGAGACTTGAGGTATAACTGCACGGCGTTTGCAGTTCTGAAGTCCCCGTCTACTGTACCTTAGCTGTGTGTTTATTTCCAGACAGCTTTATTTTATTCAGACCTTTATTTTTATTATTCTAGAAGCTCGTGCACTTGTGACACCAATTCTGGGATGGTATTTAGACGCCGTTATTTTTATGGATTATTCACTATATTTCAGACCTTACTTCCGCATTTGTTTCTTTATTATTAATAAATTTAAAAATTGTTTTAAAATAGATAATATTATTTTAACGTTGGCTTGCCTAGCAAGTAAAATGTTAGGCGCCATCACGGTCCGAAGGTGGGAAATTCGGGTCATGACAGTTGGTATTAGAGCACTAGGTTACATAGGTCTCACGAGCCACGAGCAAGCTTAGTAGAGTCTGAAAGATCGGTACGAAGACGTCTGTACTTATCTCTCAGAGGCTATGAAGTTTAGGAACAATATCACTTCTTTCTTATTCTGTCGTGCAATTTTATTCTATCATCGATGATTGAACCATTCTACTTTTATTCACTCGCAGATGGTGAGAACGCATAATACCTCTACCGATGGACAAGGACCAGAACCCCCGGTGGCAACTATGGCCAGGGGTAGAGGTCGAGGCCGAGGTCATGCTAGAGGCCGAGGCAGAGGCCAAGGTAAAGCTCAGTCTAGAGCTCGAGCAACTGCACCTGTTGAAGAACCTCAGGTAGACCTTCAGGAGGAGGTCCCAGTTCAGAATGTACCAATTGGACCAGTTCAGGTCCCGGAAGGATTCATAGCCACTCCAGTGCTTCAGGACACTCTAGTCCGATTGGTGAGTCTTATGGAGGGTGTGGCTCAGAATGGTACATTTCTAGTGGCTCCAGCCATCTCACAGGCTGGGGGAGGAGCACAAACTCCCACTACTCCCGCCTC